>NC_085136.1:268638544-268928544 GCF_035046485.1 Aedes albopictus
ATGTCGATGGAGGCAATGTGCGGGAATCTTACGCCCACGTGAGTTTGAGGAAATAGTACTTTATTTTGTGTGTCGGTTGTAATGGGTGTTCGCGAAAACGTTGAACTTTTATGAGTTATTGCACAAAGATCTTCTTCTTCTTCTTCTTCATGGCTCTACGTCCCCACTGGGACTTGGCCTGCCTCACTTCAACTTAGTGTTCTTTGAGCACTTCCACAGTTATTAATTGAAGGGCTTTCTTTGCCTGCCATTGCATGAATTTGTATATTGTGAGGCAAGTACAATGATACACTATGCCCAGGGAGTCGAGAAAATTTTCCCGACCGGAACGGGAATCGAACCCGCCGTCTCCGGATTGGCGATCCATAGCCACTAGGCTAACTGGAGACCCACGCACAAACCCACTGCACAAAGATGTTTCTTGTAATATAACACTACTTACCGTTCCCTTAGGTCCCGAGGGAAACCAGAAGAGGAAGACATTAAAGATGTGTTGGGTAAACATGATCTTGAGTATATGAAGCCTGCGTATGACTTCTTGAAACAAGCTGAAGTCTTCGTTTGATATCCCAGTCTTGTTGTTCCACTTGTCTACCTCGTCTCCCTTCGAAAAACATTTGTTTGTATCATTACAGGTTGTTTGTCAACTCTACGTTTGACCAGCAGCAATACGCCACACCATGCTGTCACATGTCAACGAAAAGCCAACATCACCCTATCCTGTTCTCAAATATGCTTGGTTCCTTTACCTCGACCAAAACTCACATCTGACTTATAAACAGAAACATGAAATTGTAAAAAGGTGCTGTCCATAAACTACGTAGACTCATTATGGTCATCTCAGGATCCCCCTCTTCTCTCGTAGACTTTCGTTCATGCAAAATTTTCGAAATTTGTGTGGAGCGTAGACTATGGCCGCCATACCTAAGTATGGACGTAGCAACACTAGCCAGAAGCTTGCGCTTACTGGCGTACGCCGCAGAGCTATTGGACATCATCCGGGACAGTGCCGCAATAGCTGTGGAGGCTCTTTTACAGGCATAATCGACGTGGCTACCGAAGGTAAGCTTATCGTCGATCATCACGCCCAAGTGTTTGACGGAGCGCTTTGACAGGATAGTGCACTCTCCTACCTTGATCTCCGTCTGCTGCTCCGACTTCCGGTTGTTAACAACCGTCACTTCTGTCTTGTGGTGAGCCAGCTCCAGTTTCCTGGATCGCATTCACGCCTCCACAACCTTGATCGAGTGGTCGGTAGTCAACTTCACCTCCTCGATCGTTTCATCGTAGACTTCGAGCGTAATGTCATCGACAAATCCGACAATCTCCACTCCCACTGGGAACTCTAACCTGAACACCTCGTCGTACATGATATTCCATAACACCGGACCCAGGATGGAACCTTGCGGGACTCCTGAGGTTATGTGAAAGCACTTCCGACCCACCTCCGTGTTGTAGACTAGTACACGATTCTGAAAGTAGCTTCCGAGAATCTTGTACAGGTTCTCCGGTATCCCCAGACGCAAGAGCGCATCGTCAATAGCAGACCAGCTGGCACTATTAAACGCATTCCTGACATCCAGAGTCACTACCGCACAGAAACGAATTCCCCTCCTCTTAGGCTCGAGTGCTTTCTCGGCTTTGTAACCGACAAGGTAGCGTCTACGGTGGACCTCCCCTTTCGGAAGTCGTACGGGTCTCCGGGTGGTTTCCCCGCCTTTGGCAATAGTACCAGGCTCTGCCTCTTCCAAGCTTTTGGGAAAACTCCCTCGTCCAGGCATTTCTGCATAGCGGACCTGAACATCTCGGGAGCCAATAGCTACTTTTAAGGCCAGGTACGGAACTCCGTCCGGGCCTGGGGCCTTACCTACGCTAAAGGACTTTGCTATCCCCGCAACTTCCACATCGGTGACCCTCTCTTTATCGCCAGCCACAGTCCCCGGCTGTCCTACGAAAGGAGGCCAAGGACTAGGATCATGACGCGAAAAAAGTCCTCCAATGATCCCCTCCAACATCTCTGGAGATTGCTCTGTAGGAGCCATCACATCTCTCGTCTTGGCCATAACGATCCTGTAGGCGTCACCCCACGGGTTCGTATTGGCACTCTGACAGAGACCCTCGAAGCAGGCCTTTTTGCTTGCTCTTATCTCGGTCTTGAGCGCGACTTTTGCAGCGGCGAACACCACCCGCCGTTCGTTTAGCTCTTCCTCTGATCGTGCTCGCTGCATCCGTCGCCTAGCCCGTAGGCAGGCGCGGCGCAGGTCCGCAATCGTGTCGGTCCACCAGTAAGCCGGTGGCCTCCCATTTCAAGTGTGCACTCGCCTAGGCATGGTCACATCACACGCACGTGAGAACACCGCTACCAGCTCGTCGCCGTCTAAACCAAGTAAGTTTCGCTCACGACGGAGCGCCTCCCTAAATACCCCTTCTTCGAAGTACCGTCAAATGGGGTAACTTGCAACACTTTCCGGCTTTGAAGCAATATCATTGAAAATCTAAACATTTTAAACATCCTGTGAAGCATTGTGTGCGCTAATTACCCCGAGTAGAATACTATGCAGCACTTGGTTTACCAAAATACGTTGCCACCTAATCAGGAGGTGCGAAATACATGCTTGTTGCATGTTTCCCCATCTGTGGGGTAACTTGCAACATAGGACATGAAGCTAAGTTAGCTATCATTAAACAGCACTAACATTCTAGTATTTAGCCGTATTGTAATTTTTCGATGTTATTAATGAAACATACCATGAAAAGATGTACACTAACCAATTGACATATAATTTTTCATGAAAGGATTGAGAGTTATTGCAAGGGAGAGTATATCGTTTAGCAACAGGTCTCACGTCCCTCAAACACAAAATATATACGATTCTCGTGACTTAGAACTCATTACAAAATGTCAACAATGATTATTGTCATTTCTTGAAAAGGTAGAGTGAGTCATCTTCAAGTAGTTTTCAGTTTGAAGTGGTGTTTGGCAATTTCAGCTAAATTAACATGATTGAAACACACCTATTCTACTTTGTAAATGTCAAACTCGCTAATTTGGGTATTAGACTGAAATAATTTACTCCATCCATTCAGAATTGATGTTAGTGATTGCTTTACAGCGTTCATAAACAAAAATTGAACTTTTAACATGATGAAACATGAATGAAACTTCAAAATGTGGTATTTCCCAACAATGTGACCTTAAAACGTGCAAAAAAATGTAAAAAATGAGTTGTCATTTGAAAATAAACGCGTTACGTAATCAATAAATGATCCATTTCGGTTATTTCTGTCAAATATATCGTGAAATGAAGATAAATAATAGAAGGTTTCGTCAAATTCAACTGTTGCAAGTTACCCCATAGTGGTTGTCGAATATAATAATGATTTTTTGCATTATTTAGTCGATAAGTTTATCAAACTTTTATCGCTTGGCTAAGCTTACTATTAGGTACCCTAACTGCAAGCAAGGTCATCAGACTTATCGCACTTACCATAAGGGAGAGGTCAAGCACGATTTTCATACTTGTTTTTATGGCATAAAATGAGCAATCCGTTTTAACCGTGTAGCTAAACCATAAACAAAGAAACAAAGCTAATTTTTATACTTAATTGATCTTTGATACACATAATCTCTATAACCGAAATAATAGGGCATACTAGTTTTCATTATTATTAGAAAATGCTTCACATTTAGTGTATGTCATCGTGTTGCAAGTTACACCGCTGTTGCAAGTAACCCCGTTTGACGGTATGATGTCTTCCACCTGCGAGAGTTTGGCCTTGGCCTAGCCACCTCTTCCTCTACACGCTGCCTGCTGTTGTTGTAGTTGACACTGTAGCGAACCGCCAGGTGATCGCTATGAGTGTATCCATCGTCTACCCTCCAGTTCGAACTACTTGTTAGGCCAGAACTACGAAAAGTAACGTCAATGATTGACTCCGCACCGTTCCGATTGCAGGTACTCTTGGTACCGACGTTGGCCAGATCGACACCTAGCATGGCCAGCGTCTCCAACAGGATCTGACCCCGCTGGTTCGTGAAACGGCCCAGACATTGAAGTCACACGCTTTCACCACCGGCCTTCGCCCTGTCAACACGGTCGTCATACAGTCCAGCATCTACGTAAACAGCTCGACCACCATGGAGGCGCATAACATCTACAGAAGAAGACCCCGTTTACTTGGGTGACCACGAAGCCCTCATAGACACCAACTCCTGGACGCGGTCCATATCGCCACTATCTTTCTGGACCCATCCGCGACCCAATTGCTGTTGCCGATGAGTATTCGGTATGGATCCGCTATGATGGCGATATCTGTCTCCCAATCAGAAACCGCATGATAAAGCAGTTACTGAGCTGCGTCGCAGTGGTTCAGGTTCAGCTGCGTTTTCTGCACTGTGATTTGTTCACCGCGGCTTTCTTGAAGGCTGGACACCTTGGACCACCCGTTATACGTGGAACAAATCAGACAAATGGGTGGACACGTGCAGCCTTCTGTCTTATGGCCTGAACCAAGGCTATCTGTGCCTCTTCCGTAGCCGAACGGCTGCGGTGGCCACCTGCAGGTAGCACTGTTGCCGCAGTGCCATGACGAGCTCTTCTGCTTCGGTGACCTCGTCTAAGTTTTCACCCTCAGAGTCCCCTTTGCTGTAAGAGCCCGCGCCTCTACACCTCCACCAAGGACCTCTTCCGTCAAACAATTTCAGGCGGTTCCCTTGCATTCTTTGTCACGTTTCAGCTCTAGGATCATCTCACCCGTACGAGTACGCCTGATACTGCGTACGTCGACTCCCAGATTCACGAGCGTCGCCTCGCAGCGCCTTCAAGACGTCCGAGTACTTAGACTGTTCGGTCTTGATGACGAAAACGTCGCCTTTCTCGCGCTTGGCACCTACTCTTTTACGCCTATTTCTTATTCCTCTTCCACTCGATTTTCGTCCACGGGGTCCTTCCTTTGGTTCGCCCTATTCTGTGGTTGCTGAGGGCCTAACAACGGTCGCAACCTCTTGTTCCCATCCTTCCAGGACGGACCAGCCTTTTCAGGCCCACCCTTCCCAGCATTCTGGAACGTTCCTCACCTGACGGCTGCCTCACCCACTTCTGCGAGTGCTTATCACGAGCAGTCGCATCCGCCACATATTTTGGACTTCCTGCGAATGCGAAGGCCCCCATCTGGGTAGACTTCGTAGCTTTTGCCTCCAACGGTTCCGCCGCTGCTGCAGTCTTCACGAGTCTCACGTGATCCTGCTGGGCATCGTCCATCGACTTACGAAGTTGCAACTGGGCCGTTTTCAGGTCCTTACTTATGTTGGACTTCGTGGACGATGATCTTCCCAAGCTGCTGCTCAGCTACCTCGATCGCGAGAAGTTCTTCTCTCTTTTGGTTGATGGCCCTCATGAATAACGCTCCGTCCAGTATCTCCACCGGCTGGCTTGCCGGGGAGTGGATCGGAGCTCCCACGCTGGAGCTTCGTGCGCAGCTTCCCGCTCATACCTCCTCGCATCTCCTTAACGGAGCCCTCGCCAACCCACTTCTTGCGAGGCGGTTAGCCTTACTACTTCCACCACTAGATATTTGATTTTTTGAATTTTTGAGCATTTCTCCAGGAGTTCCCTGAAAACTCCTCATGAAAGTTTTCCCAAGAATTCCTCCAGAAATTTCTCCTAGGATTCCTCCAGGAATTTTCCTAGGAATTTCTCCCTGGATTGCTTAAGGGATTGATTACTTCAAGGATTCCTCCATGAAACCTTCAAGCTATTCATTCAGGTATTCCTCCAGAAATTCCTCCAGAGCTCCTTCAGGAATTCATCCAAGATTTCCTCCAACAACTTATCCAGAGATTTCTTCGGGATTCAAGGGATTCTTCCAGAAATTCCTCCAGGGATTCCTCCAGAGTTCCCTCCAAAAATTCTTCCAGGGATTACTCCAGGAATTCCTCCAGGAATTCAGCCAGAAATTTCTCCGTGAATAACTGCTATTTATCTGAGTTCATCAAGGGATTCCTTCAGAAATTCCTGTATGGTGTCCTCCAGATACTCTTCCAGGAGTTTCTCCAGGAATACCTCCAAGTATTACTCTGCAATTCCAACAGGGGTTCTTATCGGAATTCTTCCAGGAACTCCATCGGTCATTCCTCCACGGATTCCTCCAGGAATTTTTCCTTGATATACTCCAGGTTAAATTCCAGAAATTCCTCCAGCAATTACTCCAGGAGTTCGTTCAGGAATTATTCCAGGAATTTCTGCAGGAATTACTTTACGAATTCCGCAGGGAATTATTATAGGAAATCGTCTAGGAATTGTTCCAGAAAATACACCAGAAATTCCTTCAAGAAATATTCCAGGAATTCCTCCAGGAATAATTACAGGAATCCCTACTACAATTGCTGTAGGAATTACTACACAGTTCAAGGAAATCCTTCAGGAATTTCTCTAAGAATTTTCATGGAAAATTCTTTGAAAATCCCTTAACAAATTACTACATGAATTCTAGAAGAAAGTATTCCAGGAATTCTTCCAGGGTTTTCTCCAGATATGACTTCAAGAAATTCTTGAATAAATTCCTGGAAATATATTTGAAGGAAATCTTGGAGGAATTCTTGAAAGATTTTTTGGAGGTATTCCTGAAGGAATTCATGGAAAGGGATTCTGAAAGGGAATGTTGCAGGAGTTCTTGGCGGATGTCTTGGAGGAATTCCTGGACGAATTCGTTGGAGGATTTCCTGAAGGAATTCCTGGAGGAATTCCTAGAGGTATTCCTGTAGGCATTTCTGGAGGAATTTCCGAAGGATATCTAAAGGTATTAACTGCAAATCCCTGGAGGTATTTCTAGAGATAAAGGAATCTCTGGCCAAATTATAAGAGGGATTCCTGGAGGAATTTTCGACAGAAGTGTTGGAGCAGGTCTTGGAAAAATTGTTATAAGAGTTCCTGTTGGAATATTTGAAAGAATTTCTGGAGAAATTCCTGGACGGATTCTTGGAGGAATTTTTGGAGAAAATTTTGGAGGAATTCTTGGAATATTTCATTGAGAAATTCTTGGAGGAATTCTTGGAAGAAGTCTTGGAGCAGTTCCTGGAGAAATCCTCGGAGGAATCCTTGGAATTATCCCAGGAGTATTTTGCTGAGGAATTTCTGGAGGTTTTCTGAAGAATCTAGGAGGTATTCATAAAGCAATTTCTGGAGGATTTTTTTAAATGATTTTTTGAAGAAATTTCTTTAAAAAATCCCTGGTGGTATATGTGGCGAAATTCCTGATACTTGGCAGAAATCTCAGATTGTTCTCTGGTAAAATCCTTGGGGAAGGTCCAGTAGGAGTTTTGGAATTCCTGGAGCGATTCTTGGAATACTTCTAGGCAGATGTCTTGGATGAATTCCTGGATGAATTCGTGGAAAAAATTCTTGTTACTGAAAATATTATAATAGGAATTCCTAGAGGACTTCCTGCAGTAATTTCCCGGGAAATTTCTAAGGGAATTTCTAATGGAAACACTGGAGGAATCCCTGGAAGAATTTCTGGAAGAATCCCTTGAGGGATTTCTGAAGAAATCCCCGAATTAGTTGTGGGAGGAAATCTTGGATGAATTCCTGAAGGAGTTCTGGAGGGATTCCTGGAGGAATATTTGAATAAATTCCTGGATGAATCCATGGAGGAATCCGTGGAGGAATTCGCGAAGGAATCCCTAGGGGTATTCCTGAAGGAATCCTTGAAGGAATCAATCCCTTAAGCAATCTAGGGCGAAATTTCTAGGAAAATCCCCGAAGGAATTTCTGGAAAATTTTCTAGAGGAATCCCTGGAAAACTTCCTGGCGGAATCCCAAGAGAAATTTCTGGAGGAATTCTTGGGAAAACTTCCACGAGGAGTTTTCAGGGATCTCCTGGAGAAATGCTTGGGGGACTCCCGTGGAATCATCGGGGAATTTCCGGAGAAACTCCTGAGGAACTTCCGGTGGAATTCCCGATGAACTCCTGCAGGATTTTTCGAAAGGTTCTTAAAGTAATTCCTAAGGATCTCCTGAAGGAATTTCAGCATAGCTGCTGAAGAAATTTTCGAGAAACTTCTGCGAAACTCAGGAAGAATTTCACAGGAAGTCCTGAGGCATTCCCTTGGAACTCGTAGAGGTATTCTCGGAGAACATCACGGTGAATTTCTGAGGGACTCCTGGAGGAATTTCCCAAGAACGCCTGGAGGAATTCTTGGGTAATTTCCGACACCTCAAAATATCATAAAGATCTTTTGCATGTCAGTGGATGCACAAGTAACACAAAGAAATATTCAAAATATTATGAGATACAACAGAGATAATCGGGAAAGAATTACATCGATAAAGTAAAGAAATACAAGAGTAGAGCTTGTAGAGCTGGAAGGTCCTAATTCCAGAATAGTTTGGATGTCCTAGGTCACCAAGTGAATGTTGCTAAGTAATCATAATTGCACACTGAGGTTCTGAGAATAGCGTAGATTATATTCCACGAGCATTCGCTACAATAAAAATATCCTAAGATTTACAGATATTGCGACCCATACCTCGAAATACATTGGTTCCATTTGTATGCCAGTACTTAGACACCCAAATAGCACCAAATAGAGATACTCGTAATATAATAAGGTGCAACAGACACAATCGTGAAAGAATTATGCCGATAGAGTGAAGAGGAACAAGAGTAGAGCCTGTAGACCTTGAAGTTCTTAATTTCAGAATAGTTTGGAAAGCCTGCAATTTCCCATGTACCAAAAGCATTACAGATGTGCACTGAGGTTCCATCAGTAGTATATACTACATTCCACGAATTTTTTTCACAATTAAAGTATGATACAGTATGTAGATATCGTAACCCAAACTTCAAAGTGTATTGGAGGCCATTTGTATTTCACGGAATGTCCAACTACCACAATATCAAGTTTCTCATAGCATTGCGAGGTCTAATAGACATCAACGTGACTTAATTTCTTGAACAGTGTGAACTTAAACGATGCTAGATGTTTTAGATCTCAAGAAAATGAATTCCAGAGTAGTTTGGATGACCTAGATCACCCAATTCATGTACCATGAGTTTTTTAGGGGTGCTTTGAGGCTTTTTGAGTACTGTAGACTATGTTCTGTGATCATTCATCGTGTATACAATTTGTTCGAGAATGTTGGCTTTGTGTCACAAACATCGGAGTACTTTGGAGGCCTTAGAATAGCTCTGGGATCACAACTTCAACAGAGTATGATGGGTAGTAATACATTGCATGTCAAGGATCAGTGAAAACTATTGATGATTAGCAAGACGATGAAATTTGAGCAAAAACATGTAGAATTTATAACAAATACAAAAAAGCCACGTATTTTCGGCTCCCAGCAAAAGGATCAGGGTGAAAAAGGGGGAGGTACTATGCATTTTTAGCACAACTATTCCCCTTGACTATAAAAATGTAAAATGTTTTAAAACATAGAAGATATTGCATTTCAACCAAAAGTAGATCGTCCTGGGTGTTTAGGAGTTATATTGAGGGATCAGGGTTGCCCTGAAGGGAGCTACGGGCTCTGCATTGGTATTTCTTCCAACTACAATGCTGAATAGCTAGGCTAGAGTGCCATTCGTTGCTGACTACCTAAAAAAAATAGCAAAAATCCATCAAATTCCAACGACTTTTTTGTTTGTGTACCATCAAAGTTAATCGGCGTATCCTTTCGCTTCAATTTCAGCACATTCGACGTCAAATGCTACCCGATGCCGGATGCGCTGAACCCGTGCGAGGACGTTATGGGATCCCACTGGCTGCGGGGCTCCGTTTGGGTTGTGGTTCTACTGGCCGTATTCGGTAATGTAGCGGTGCTGGTGGTCTTGTTTTCCAACAGGTATGTATGTGAACCTACTTACGCCGTTTCCACCGTCAATTTTTCGGCATTTGGTGGCGGGGGTAATCGGTTTAAAATTGCGGAACACACTAATGTTCGATGTTTATTTTTAGGACCGATCTGACCGTGCCGAAGTTTCTCATATGCCATCTGGCCTTTGCCGATCTGTGCATGGGACTGTATCTGCTGCTGATTGCATCCATTGATGCGCACTCGATGGGCGAGTACTTCAACTTTGCATTCGACTGGCAGTACGGTAAGTACCTATGGGGAAAATTTAGTGTAGTTTATATTAGTCTCATTTCCACGAAGGTTCTACAAAGCAATATGTATTAATTTGTTTTGCGTAGGAAAAGTAAACAGCTCTTAGTAAATAATTCAATCATATTGATAATAGTGCGTATGGTAATCATTTGTAGATAATATGCACAACACATCTATCAACGATTGAACGAATCGTGTAATGATTAATTGCCAATCATGCATATTGGATTGTGGTCTGATGTTTCCTCTTACTGATGGGGTTCGGTGGTTGGGTTCGCAGTAATTATGCTTACAATAGAAGACTGGTGTACTTTTTCTATGTATTCACTTTGTTCTCTGTAACATCATAACCATAAAGATAAAACGTAATCACCTAATCGTCAGCATGGCAACACACTACACGAAACGGAGTTGATGTTTCCCTTCTGAATTATCCATACTTGTTGTTCCGACCTTGGAAATAGTGTAGTTTTGAGCAGGGCAAGTTTAGCAATAGACGAATAAGCATTTGCATTAACCCGACACACTAAATTTTGATAGACTACATCAGCATCAGGTTTAAAAGTTTCCTATCGTTCATTATTTTGAATGCCGCCTACAAAGTACTATCCCAAATCATCTTCCGACATCTGTCACCTGAAACAAATGCGTTAGTGGGAAGAAGACTTAATCGACGGCCGGTCTATAACGAACCAGAGCTTTACTGTGCGACGGCAAATCACCTAGATCTAGAAGTTCCGCGGTTTGGGGTTTCTTCAGGTATTTTTTCAAGGTTTCCTCCAGGAATTCACTTGGTAAATTGTTCTTTCAGGAACAACTCCAGGGATTATTTGAAAAAAAACCTCGAAGTTTTCTTCCAGGAACTCTTTTTGGGACACCCACTGGATTTGGGACTGCTTCTGAGAATCAGCCAGGGGTTTCTTCAGGAATTCCTTTAAAGATTTCTTTAGGAACTGTTACAGGGATGACTCTGGAAGTTTTCCCACGAACTCTTCGTAGGTTTCCTTCAAGATTTCTCCAAGAAATCTTTCAGAGATTTCTTCAGAAAATCCTCCTGGGATATTTCCGAGGATTCCTCCAGGGGTTCATCCGGGAGTTTCTAAAGGGTTTTCTCTGAGAAATCCAAAAACTCCTCCAAAGATTCTTGCAGAGATCCTTCTAAACAATCCTTCAGGAATTCAACTAAAGATCTCTCCTGAAGTTTCTCTAGGTAAGCCTCCGAGTATTCCTCCAAGAATTTCTCCAGGGATTGTTCCAGTGATTACCACAGAAACTCCTTCAGGGATTCCCCCGGAAATTCCTCTAGAAATCCCTCTAGGAATTCCTCTAGAGATTCCTCCAGGAATTACTCCAACAATTCCTTCAGATATTCTTTCAGGTGTTCCCCTAGACATTCCTCTAAGCATTCTTCCAGGATTTCCACCAGGCATTCTTCCGGGAAATCCTTCAGGATTTTTCCAAGAATTCTTTCTGCGATTTCTTCAGTACTTTTTCCGGGATTTTCTCCAGAAAATCCCCTTTGAGTTACTACAGAAATTCCTATAGCAAATCACAAGAAATCCCCAGGGATGCCCAGGAACTCCTCTGGCGGATTCTTCCAGATATTCGTCCAAGGATTTCTCCTCCAGGTATTCCTCCAAGAGTTCTATCAGGTATTCCTATAGCGATCCTTCCAAGGATTACTCTAGGATCTACTCCAGGTAATCCTCCTGGCATTCCTCCAAGCATTTCTTCAGGAATTTCTCCAGGAATCCCTCCAGCCATTGCTCCAAGTATTACTCTGGAGGTACCTCCTTGAATCGCTTCAGAGTTCCTCCAAGCATTTATCCAGAAATTCTTCCAGGGTTTCCTCCAGAAATTCCAGTATGAAATCCTCGGAGAATTCTTCAAGGAATTTATTCAGGAATTTCTCCAGTGATTCCTCCTGGAATTCCTTCCGGTATTTAATCAGAGATTCCTCCAAGAATTCTTCCAGGAATTCCTTCAGAATTTTGTCCGGTAATTACTCCAAGCATTTCTTCAGGAATTCCATCCAAAATTCTTTAAGGAACTGTGACAGGGATTCCCCAGGAATTTCTCCAGTTGTTCATCTAGAGATTCCTCCAAGAAAAAAATCAAGGATTAGGATTCCTCCAAAAATCTATCCAGGATTCCTTCAAGAGTTTATCCAGGAATTCTTCCAGGAATTCTTCACGGAGTTCTTTCTGAAATTCCTCTTGGAATTCCTCCTGGAATTCCTCCGAGAATTCAATCAGAATTTTCTCCAGGAATTCTATCAGGAAATTTAAGGATATCCTCCAGATGTTCCTTCACAAATTCCTCCAGTGATTTCTCAAGGAATTACTCCAGCAATTTTTGTAGGAATTTCTCCAGGAGTTCTTTTTAGGGATTCTTCCAGGGACTCCTCCAGTGATTCCTTCAGAAATTCCTGCAGAGATTCCACTAGGAATTTCTCCGGAGATTTGTCCAGATATTTCTCCAGGGGTTCTTCCAAGAGAGATTCTTCCAAGAATTCGTCCAGGAATTTCTCCCTGCGATGTCTCCAAGGATTCCTCTAGATATTCCTCTAGGAGTTATTCCAGGGATTCCCCCAGGCATTTCTCCTGGAATTCCTCAGCCTTTCTTCAGGTTATTCCAAGAATTGTGCCAGGGATTCCTCCAGATATTTCCTTAGGAATTTCTACAGGAACTTATCAAGGGGTTTCTTCAGTTATTCTTCCAGAGATTCGTCCGAGAATTTATCCTTGCATTCCTACAGGAATTCCTCTAGGGATTCCTCCTGGAATTTTACAGGAACACAATCAGAGATTCCACCAAGAACTCTTTCAGGGATTGCCCCAGGAATTCATCCAGATATTTCTCCACAGATTTCTCTAAGATTCCTTCAGAAAAAATCCATGGGTTTTCTCCAGGGATTCCTTCAGGAATTGATGCGTCACTCGGCATGGTTTCCTAGATTCATACGACTCCGGAAGATTACTTGTGGCATCGCTTGGAGGAGCCCGAACCCCGAACAAGTTTTTTTGAGGGTGAAATGCCGAACATTTGGTGTTTGTTTCCCGAGACAGCAAGTGGATGATGATTTCTTTTTTTTAAGAATTCCCAAAAAACTCCAGTATTCATGTGAGGAACCCTCCATGATTTTCATGGGAATTTTCCCAGAACCTGCAATTCCTTCGAAATTCTCCCAGGATTTTCCAGGGTTCTTTCTTCAAGAGTTTTCTGAGTAATCCTTCCGGCAGTTTCCCGGACATTCATTCAGGAATAGGTTCTCTAAGAATACTTCTAGGAGTTTTTCAGTTTCCTCAGGAATTACGTCAGAAGTTTCCTCCAGGATTTCCTCACAAATTTAATCCAGGAGTTCCTCTGGAATTCCTGTTTGGGTTCCAGAAGCTACACGAAAATGTCTGGAGGGAATCGCCAAGTGTTCACTAAAAATTCCTCCAGTATCTATGTGAGCACCCCTGCAAGATTTTCCTGGGAATTTCTCTGACTTTCCTGGAAATTCTCCCATATTTTATCCGGAAATTGCCTCCGAGATTTCCACAAAAATTCCTTCAATATTTCTCCCAAGAAGTTCTCTAACATTTATGTTAAAATTCTTCCAAGACTTGCATGTGAATATTTCCAGGATTTTCCCGGAAATTCTTCACCGGAACGCTCCCACAAGTTTGACTCGAGGACCTCCTAAAATAATTGCCGATGAACTCCTGAAGGAATTCTCGGCGAACTACTGAAGGAACTCCCGAGGAACACTTTGTGAAATTTTCGTAAAACGCTTGGAGTGAATTCCGAGGAGCACCTGAAGTAATGTCCGAGAAACTCCTAGAAGAATTGCAGGGAACCCCTGAAAGAATTGCTAAGAAGCAGCTGGAGAAATTTCCCGAGGAATTCCTGAAGAAATGTCAGAGGATCACTTGGAAAAATTCTTGAGGAACCACGTAGACTACCTGTCCAGCTGGAAGATCAAGGTGAACGAGGCCAAGAACCAAGCGATCCTGTTCAGGCATCGATCTTCTCCGAAGTTTCTTCCTGCGCTAGACTGCTTCATCCGCAACAACGCATTGTCCTAGGACCTAGGAATCTCTCTCACTCAACGGCGGTTGTGGAGCCAGTGAGAAATGGTCCTCACGGTCAGAAAATTCACTCATTTTCGAGCTAAAGTGGGACAACTCAAAATTGAGTAAATTTTTTTTCCAGCGATAGCGCATTTTCCCATAGTTTTCATAGGGTGACGCTAGAACAAATCGTTTTATTGCTTTATCTTTTTTGTTTCAAATTTCTCGTTAAAGTCGCCTAAGAACCACTTTTAGAGCTTCCAAAAACGCGCATTTTCGTGCGCTGAAAATGTTGCTACGTTATTCCGTTCAAAAGATATTGATGAGTTTCTAGAAAAAATAGGCACTTTTCAAGTATTTTTCACTTGAGTTACAAAAATAACACCCCTCTAATTTTTTGATATGTTTTAAAACAACATTACTTCTTTTGAATGCGGGCAAAAGATATTTTTTATGTTTGCCCCAACCCGTCTCAACACCTTTTTAAAAAACTATGATTTTTTACGAAAAATGCCTATAACTTTTGAACCAAAAGAGATAACGATCATCTCAGCGCACGAAACGACGCGTCTTCAAATGCTCTACAAGTGTTTCTTGGGCGACTTTGATGAAAAATCGAAACTGAAAAAGTTACGCCAGAAAACCGGTTTTTCTTGAACCACCCTAAGCTTATTCAGAAAAATACCTCTAGATCGGTCAATTTTAAAGCTACATAAAAAGTGTCTTCAGCAAACTTGCTCAAAATTGATAGATCTACAACTTTCCCGAAGAATGTATACAGTTATTCTTGCAAATAAAAAAGTTTGATTACCAATTTCTTTGAAAATATGGACCACCCTAATTTTCATGTATATTGAAAAAAGGGCCATTGTGCAACGGTAGGCAAATCGACTTGTTGGACGGAAGATTACTTGGACGGCAAAATGGACAACAAGGGTATCTACCGTTCCAACAGCGACAAATTACGTAACTGGTTGCTTCGACGGACGTGTGGAACCCAATCCGCCCTTTTCAGGGCAAGTGGAATTGTTCGTTCCGCCACAAGTTCCCGAGAACTCGTCTCTTCCTCCTCTGGATTGGTGATCCATATCCTAAACCACTAGGCTATCAGTGGGTCGGCTGCAGAGACACGTCCTGCTCCATTTGGGAGATTTGTGCCACCACTAGGCTAACTGGAGACCCCAAAATATGGTCAAAATATGTGCCAAAATATGTGCCAAAAAATGTTTGCCGAAAATCGCCTAAGTTTTTCGGCACATCCTAATTTATTAAATAAGTTGGTAAGTGCATTAGTTAGTGCATGAGTTAGTTAGTGAGGCATTGAAAAAGCTCGGCTCACGAGCAAAACTCAGCCAATTTCATGCCAACTTGATGCTCAACAGAATGATAGGCCATGAACGTCCAGGCTCATTGATCTTGGGCGCTCATCAGTCGAGTGAGCTTCGAGCACCACTGCTCACTGTCCCAAAACTAACTGAGCTTGGATTTGTTTTGGAAAAAAAAATATCTCATTTTCGACTGAATTTTTTGTGTTCGAAACCTTTACCAATAAAGGTAAACCAATAAAACAGCAGTTTTATTTCGATGTTTCCCTTTTCCTGGGATATTTTTTACAGCCCAAGGTTAGGCCGGATGTTGCCAATAGAACTACTTCCCAAGAGCTCAAGTACCTAGACCAATTGTTGAACGTACCTTGGCCTTCAGAACCTTTGCTTGCCGACCTTTGCCTTGCCGACCTACTGATGTGTGGGATATACAACCGGTCAGTTAATTAATCATGCACGATCAACCATTTCGTTGGTATTGGTCTAACCGACAAGCACGCTAAGAAAATGTTACTCTAAAATGAGTAAGATTCAAAAAACTGAGCTAAACTGGAACAGCTCAAAAAATGAGTAAATTGCATTTCCAGCGATAGCACTGGCCCAAGTGCAAAAATCCAACTGGTTTAAGCCGTATAATATTCTTCGCATCATCAAGAATATTATACGGCTTAAACTGATGAGATTTTCGCACTTGGGCCAGCGCTATCGCTGGAAAAAAAATTTACTCAATTTTGAGTTGTCCCACTTTAGCTCGAAAATGAGTGAATTTTCTGACCGTGAGGACCATTTCTCACTGGCTCCACAACCGCCGTTGAGTGAGAGAGATTCCTAGGTCCTAGGACAATCAATGAAGTCTTAATCGTCAAGAACCCATTTCGGCATGGCCAATACGGTCTCGCTCGTGTCCCGTCGAATGCGTCTACGAAGGGAAAGCCGTAGACCCCCTGGCTACTTTCTTAGCAATCTGCCATTGCTTTTGGCCTAATGAAGCGGCAATTAGGTGTTTGAGAACCAAGCCACCAAGTCGTCATCTTCCAATGGACCACCAATCAAACCTCTTGCAGCAACAAATGATACCATATTCCATCCACCAATCAATAAAACCTCCACAGTTTTTGCATCAGTTGTTCCGCGTTATGACAGAAGTGACTGTTCGGTGCATGAAAATGATTATGGTTTGCTATGATCACAAATAACAGACGTTTATGCTTATATTGGCAATGTGTGTAAAAATGCTCAACAGCCATTTTGTATGTAACGAGCAGCTGAAACTCATGTGGCAATCATTTAGAGATGGCGCAGTGATCGATAGTCAGTGATCGCTTTCAAGATTGCATGCACTACGCAATTTTACATCCAAGTTTGTATTCGGTCTCGAATGAAACTGGAACTTTGAACTATTCTTGCATTCAAGTTAGATGTAATGTCGCAATAAGTAGAGTAGATGGCGGTAGTGAGCCAACGTATATCGTTTTGAACATTTAAACAGGGTTCTGCGAAAAATTTGTACTAGCATAAACATCTGTTATCTGTGCTATGATTTTCGACTGGTACTAAATGGACCAAGAAGAAAGGCGTCGTCATGCAAACTCCAGCTCATTGTTTATTCCACAAATGAGCCATCATGATCGCTGATTATAAACGAGTTGAGCATAACAGTTCGCTCATAGAAACCGAACACAGTGATCATGATGTTGGGCTCATGCTCATTGAGCTCGCTCGTACGTGCAATCCCTGTAGTGGGTTGGCCAGTGAGTGATGTAGTGAGTAAGTGAATTAGTAAGTGAGTGGGCCTGCTAGTGAAAAAATGAGTGAGTTTGTGAGTGAGCTTATGTGTGAGTTAGTTAGTTATGTAGTTAGCTAATATGTCGACGAGTGAGTGAATGAACGGGTGAGGGGTGAGCGAGCGAGTATGTGGCTGGATGAGTGAGTTAGTCAGTGAATGACATCAATAAATTGTCGCTTCGTGGTCGAGCGGCTAAGGTCACAAGCTAGGTCACAAGGCATTCAATCATATTGTGCTGAGGAGCGTGGGTTCGATTCCCGCCACAGCTGTCAGGAAAAGTTTTCGGCTGCCACTGACACTGAGCGTTGCATGCTAGTCCGTTGTCTACTGTCGTGATTCCTTCAAAGAGCAGATAGCTCACTGGAATCATTCACAACGTGTGCGTGTCTTAAGAAAATACACACCCACTCTTGCACATATCAAGTCACTCGCCTAACAACTTACTCACAAACGGAAACAATTCTGAAATCACTCATTCACCAATTTACTTACATAACATTTCACTCATTCACCAATTCACACATTTTTGACTTGTCGACTCAATAGTTTATCTACTCATCAAACTATCCCAATTTGAAAACAACTCCTTCACCAACTCACTAACACATTCGTCAACTATCTCTTTCACAAACTGGACATTATCGAAGGGTCTTGGTGAATGTTTTTCGTTGTGCAATTTTCAGGAACGCCGATTTTTTGTAACAATCTTTTGTGAGACAAGTGAGTGAAGATCACTACATAGTCAGAATCCATTCGCTCATTCACCAACTCTCGACGTCAGTGGTTTAAAAGGGCTTTATGTAGTTTTAGAGAATATTAGCTGCGTTTCAAAAGCATTATTATCTAGAAGGTTTTAAGGTGAAACGGGATGCCGTGTTATTTTTCCTATCTTGCCTCTCTTTCTAACAATTTGCCTCGCGATTCAGAAGATGGCAATCTCGAGTTCTATCGCACTGAAGATGCTGAAAAGCAATCAGCATATGCACTGCAAGTAACCATTCACAACGATAGGTTTTTGTTGCAAAATATTAAGTAGAATCTGAGATTATCATCTTAGTAGCAACAGAGCAATTGCGGATATTTCCTCGACCGTCCCGTTCGCCCTTTAGGCTTTTTAAAGGGGTTACAGAAAGATTTCAGGGGATTTTGGCGAATTTCGCAGGGATTTTAGGGGTTTCAAGCCCTTTCAAGAGCATTTCTGAGGTGTTTCAGGAGGACTAAGGCCGCAACTTAAATTCCCTTTAGACCCACGAGAACCCCACAAACATTCTGAATTCCCATGAGAGACCCTGATACTCCGCTTAAAATTATGAACACTTTCTGAGACCTCTCTGAAACCACTTGATACAACCAAACCCTCTGGAACATCTTTGAATCCATCATAGACCTCAAGAAACGCTTCATTTAAATCACCGTCACGTGGCCCGCGTTTCAATCCATCTTTAAACTTATCATAACTTATCTAATCCGCTTCTTTCTTTCAGGTTTTGGTTGCAAGGTCGCCGGTTTCCTCACTGTATTTGCCAGCCATCTCTCAATCTTCACTTTGACCATCGTCACTCTGGAACGGTGGTTCGCCATCACCCATGCAATTTATCTAAACAAACGGATCAAACTTTCCGCCGCCACCTACATCATGATCGCTGGTTGGATCTACTCTGCCGTGATGGCAGCCTTCCCACTGTTTGGAATAAGTAATTATTCATCGACCAGTATATGCTTACCCATGGAAGCCCGCGACACGTGGGACATCGCCTATCTACTGACGGTGCTGGGAATCAACGGGCTGGCATTCATCATCATCGTCATATGCTATGCCCAGATTTATTTGTCGCTCGGCAAGGAAACACGTCAAGCAGCCCGGACGGCACACAGTGGGGAAATGACGGTGGCAAAGAAAATGGCACTCTTGGTATTCACGAACTTTGCCTGCTGGGCACCGATAGCTTTCTTCGGTCTGACGGCCATCGCTGGATATCCATTGATCGATGTGACCAAGTCGAAAATTTTGCTGGTGTTCTTCTATCCGCTGAACTCATGTGCGAATCCATATCTGTACGCCATTCTGACGATGCAGTACCGGAAGGACTTCTTTATGCTACTGTCGAAGTATGAATGTTGAAGTTCGTGCGGGGATGTCAGATGTAAACTTTTTATTCATTTGCCATCAAAACTGATTACATCTGGTATCCCTGCTTGTACGCAAGTTTCCCTATACTAAAGCTGAGCTTTATCCCCATTTCAGCTACGGTCTGTGCACCCAACGTGCCCAGCAGTACAAAATGACCTACTCGTTACCGACCAACACCATCCATATCGTCCCCGCCAGAGGCTCCATAACGACCACCCTCAACACCACATCGAACACAAACGGAACCACATGCAGCCAGGTGGCCAACAGTTGCACCCACATGGACCTCTCCCGTGCCAACAGTCTGAACGGTCACGTCACCAACGACACCGTGGTGGAAGAGGTGAATGTGAAAACGGATAAGCTCAACAGTCTCGCCAGCAGCGTCATCGAGGAGCAGGAAAGTGAAACTTTCCTTTGAATCATCATCACTGCACAGACAGAGGTGGTGAAATGTAGCAGATGGACAACGACGCAGGCGTGGCTGCCATAAAGCTGCCGGAAAATGGAGGAAAAAGCTCTCGACTCATACCTTTTATCCCCGGGTGTCTAAAAGTTTGGCGGCGACACCGGAAATCTAGTACAATCGAATCTCAACATATTTCGTGTCTGACAAGAAATACATACGTGCCTGTGCGGCTCTGACAATTATAATAGAAGTGCTCAGTTCAATTTCCGCTTGTTCCCGTTGTTGGCAAATGGCAAAAAGTTTATGCGATTATTGAAAGCCTGGGAGGCACTATACGGAGTTGAAAAATGAGTCGTAATGAGTGCAAAAGATAGTATTACTAAGAAATCCTTCTAAGAGGTGACGCTGGGGTAGCTATAGCATATGTTCATAGATATTCTCGGCTCAGTGAAGGGATATGAGGGGTACCGTTCAAATTTAAGTGAAGTGATAACCAAACTGTTTAAGT
This sequence comes from Aedes albopictus, assembly GCF_035046485.1. Lineage (NCBI taxonomy): Eukaryota > Metazoa > Arthropoda > Insecta > Diptera > Culicidae > Aedes > Aedes albopictus. Next base: position 268,658,871 of record NC_085136.1, read on the forward strand.
AAATAAGAACAGAACGTCGAAAAGATTTACTGTTCGAAATTAATGCATCAGATTGCATTGTTCGGTCAATCATTTTTATCCCGGATACCTTGGCCTATGTAACGCTTTTTGCAGGATTTTTTTTAAAGTAATTTTCCAGCAATTCCTTTCGATTTTGCATGAACGACTCCAAGGTTTCCTTCAGGAATTTCTACCGGGATTCGTCTTGAAATTCGTCACGTTGCATCTAGCAGCGTAAAGTGTGAACAAAAACCTTGACAGCTCGGAGGCGACGCTATCATTACACCCGAAATAATTTTGTTGTGTAGGCTGTACCTCACGAGAATACAGTCGGGTTTCCTTCCACAAATCTTTTATAAATTCCTTCCAGGATGTACCTATTCAATTTGTTTTTTTCGGAAACTTTACACGACATTCTTGCGAGGATTTGACAAACAGATTTTTTAAGAATTACTCTCGGGAATCCTACTAGAACTCCAGCAGGCGCTCTTTCTGAGATTACTGTCCGGAAATCTTCCCGGGATGCCTTTTGCCTACCGTGTCCTGCCATGATTTGATTTCAGATTCTTCTTGGGATTTCTTCAGAAATTCGTCTCGGAATTCTTTCAAGGTATTTTTTTCGAGATTTCTTAAGGGATTTCCCCAGATATTTTTACAGTTATTCCATCAGGAACAGTTCAAGCAACTCCTGCAAGAATTTCATGAAAACTTTTCTTGGTATTCTCGCGAAGATACCGTTGGAATTCATCGTGGTATTTCTTCTAGGATTTCTCCCAAGCTTTCTTCAAGGATATTTCCACAAGGATTTCCCTCGGAATTATTGCGTGGATTCTTGCAGGAATTCTTCTCGGGATTCCTTCCAGTTTTTTTTTCTAATTCTTCCCGAAATTACTTCAGGTTTTCCTCTCGGGCGTATTTCCTAGGATTCCTTCTGGGATTTCTCTCAAGATTCCTTCAGGAATTCTTCCAGGGATATCTACCAGGATTCCTACAGGGACGCTTTTTTGGGATTTTTCCAAACATTGCTTTCGGAATTCTTTCGTGGATTTCTTCTATAGTTCCTCAAGGGATTTTTCAAGTATTTTTCAGGGATTCCTTCCGGCATACCTTCAGGGATTGTTGTGGTAGTTCCTTCTCGAAATCCTATTGTGATTCTTTCCGGAATTTCTTCAGGGATGTCTTCCGCAGTTTCTACAGTAATTCCACTTGGAATTGTTCCTGGGAATTTTGCAGGAATTTCTCCCAAGAGTTTTAATGAGATTTCTTCCGAAGGATTTCTTTTGAGATTCATGTAGGGGCTCCCTTTGAGATTTTAAGAGGGTATTTTTATTTGTTGATTTATTGAAGTAGGCAAAAGCCGATGGGGACGATAATCCTTTCGAATCGCTTCTCGCACAGGCATAAAACCCATCCTTCTTTTCGATTTTTTTTCAAAGAACTGTACACTTCCAGTGAGAAGAAGATTTCTTTGAAGGAAATCCAATAAGTATTGTTACGAGTTATTTAATGAAAAAAAAAATACCAAAATAAAAATACAAGCTGGTGAGCAGACTTCTTGGCAGTGGGTATGATGATTTCGGAGTCAACACCGTTGAGAAGCTGATAGTGAAACCTGCAAGCAGTTATCGTCAATTAGACCCGCGGTATCACAGGCTTCGACCAGACATATACAACTACCTGATAGATCCAGCATTTTCCCGAGTCTCATTTTTACGCCACAACAGACGAAATCTTTGGAACAGGAGCAAATGAAAAAGTGAACGCAGCATAATGAAGAAACCGCAGGTTCCTTGAGGAACTCTTTCAGAAATTGTTCGAAAGATTCCTCAAGACATTTGCAGAAGGATTCATTAAAAAATCAATACCGGAAAATTTTTCAAAAATTCCAATGATTTCTTGAGAATAGTCTTCTGATTTTTTTTTTCTAATGATTCCCTTAGAAATTGTACCATGAAATCTTCAAGAAATTATACCAGGGTTCTCTTGCGTTTTTTTTTTTTGAGAATTCCTTGAAGCAATTTCTTTTTTCAAAATCATTCATGAATTTTCCTGTAGTTTTCTATAATTCAACCACAAACAAAAAACTCGAAAAAAAAATTTAATAGAGGTTTCTTTCAGAAAATATTTCACAGATTTCTTCCGAAAGTTTTCCAGAGGTTCTTTCATAAAATCATTTTTACATTGCTACAGAAATTGCCCCACAAGTCAATGGGTTTCCACAGAATCCTCGCCATGGATTTCTTTATAAATCTTTCCTGATTTTCTTTCAAACACTTCTTCAAGCGATTTCTTTTAGAAAATCAAAAGTTCTGAATTCCTTCAGAAATTTCGCAAAAGATTTCTTTAGAACGTCCTCCAAAGTTTCCTTCAATTTTTTTTCAGAGATTCTTTAAGATAATTCTCCAGGAATTATTTAAGATAATCTTCCAGGGATTCATAAGAAAATCGCCAAAAAATCCTTCTGAAATTCTTCCAGGGATTCTTATAGAAATTTATCCAAACATAGAAAATCGTCTATGGATTCCTTCCAAAGTTGCCTCATGGATGTTGTTCACGCCCAAGACGTAAATATTTGCTATTTTGACCACTCTTTCGCATGATTCGCACCCATAGTGCAAAGCACATCAATCCAGCCCCGTTGAAAGGCAATGAGTTACCTACGTTTGAGTGATCTCCAGTATCACACATAGCTGATCTGACTTCGGCTAAAATTCGACATAGGCTGTTTGTATATCCTCACAGAAACTACTTTGTAGTCAGTGCCGATTCTACGGTGATTCGTTAACAATCACCTACTTATTGGTTCGTATCGGCCCGTATCGGTTCGTAGAATCGGCCATCTGTGGGGATATACAAACAGCCTATGTCGAGTATTAGCCGAAGTCAGATCAGCTATGTGTGATACTGGAGATCACTCAAACGTAGGTAACTCATTGCCTTTCAACGGGGCTGGATTGATGTGCTTTGCACTATAGGTGTGAACCATGCGGAAGAGTGGTCAAAACAGCAAATATCCACGTCTCGGGCGTGAACACATTTCTTTAGAAATTACTTCAGGAAATCATTCATAAAATCTTTTAATGATTCTTTAAAAAAAAAACTTCCAGGGAATATTTAGGATTTCTTTCCAGGCTTCCTTCAAGGATTTCTTCTGAAATTCCACCACAAATTCGTTAAAAATTTTTGGATTCCTTTTAAAACGCCCCTTCAGATTACTTTTAGAATATTCTTCTGAAACCCCTTCTGAAGGAATTAAAAGTTTTTTTTTCAGGAACCAAGGAAATTACATTTTTTTTATTATTGAGATTTTCGGCCCTAGGCTCATTTATCTTTGTGTTCAGAAGTTCTTTCAATGATTGTTTCTGATTTTTTTTCAGTCATAGATTTTTTGTTTCATAGAATCACCGGAATTCTTTCAGGAATTCCAGATACATGTATTTCTTCGCGAACTTATTGAGAGGTGTACTCGGCAATTTCTCCTGGGATTCCATTGGAAATATCCTCTAGAATGTCAGCAGGAATGACTACAGGGATTCATCCAAAACATCCAGCTAGGACTCATCCAGAGATTCTTGCATTATTCCTTTCAGTGATTCTTGCAAGAATTCCTCCAAGGACTCCTGCAGAATTTCATTCAGAGATTATTTCAGGAGTTACAGTATTACTTCTTCGATATTCTTCCATGGTTACCTTTCGCATTTTATTTCCATGGTCTCCAAAGTTTCTCCAGAAATATTTCCTAAAAGTTTCTACAGCAATTCCATTGGAAACTTTCTCAAGAGATTGTTCGGATTCATCCGGGATTTTTTTTCTAAAGAAACTTCTCCTGTAACTCTATTAAAGGTTTTCTCCAGTAACTCTCGCTAAGTTTCTCAATAAACTATTTCGGAGTTGTATCAAGTGTTCCCAAGAAGCTTCCTCTGATATTCCACCAGGAATTTATTTGTGATTCCTTCAAAAATTCTTCCATGGATTTTTACCGGGTTTGGACTGGAGATTTCTTCAAAACCTCCTTTGGGTTTTTTTTAAAGTAATTCCTTAACGGATTCCTGCTGAAACTTCTTCAGGAATCTCTTTTGAAACATCTTCAGGCACTCTTAGAATTTCGAGGATTTTTTTTAAATAAATAAATGCAAGGGATTTCTTCTAAAACCCTTCTAAAGATTTTTTTCATTGAATTCCCCTTTAAGAAATCCTTCGTAAACTCCTCCAAGAGCTCCTGCAGGAACTCCTTGAGGAATTCCTTCAGGGGTCCATGCAGAAATTTCTGAAATGTTTTCTTTTTTTCTCCTGTGATTCCGTCAGAAATATCTCCTTAGATTTCTTCAAAGATTTCACTGATTCATAGATTTTTGACCAAAATTTACGGTCCAGACAAATTTCGAAAATTTTGTAAGGACCAAAGCCTACGAGACGGGGGAGGGAGGATCTGACATGGGCAAAACTGAGTCTACTCAGTTTATGGACGGCGCCTTAGGATTCCTCCAACAAATTCTACCGGGAATAGTCTCCTATTCAGTGGCGTAGCCAGAAATTGTCTCTGGGAGGGGTTTTCAACGTTCAATGATACCTTTTTTGATTTGCCACTTACATTTTGTAAACAGTAATGAGCAATTGTATTCGTAGTTTGAAAATAGCGGCGCAGCCGAAAAATTTTTTCGTCGCAAAGCGCTTTATACTGAAAATTTGTTCCAAAATTTTTGGCTCTGGGAGGGGTTTTAACCCTAAAAGACCCCCCCCCCCCGTGGCTACGCCAGTGCTCCTAGTTCCTCACGACAATCTACTCAAAATTTCTTTCAAAATTCCTTCGAAATTCCTCGGGATTGGTTCAGGGATTTCCCAAAAGATTTCTTCAAGGATCCTTCCAGAGATTTCTGCACAGATTCCTGTAGGCATTCTTTCTGGGATTCTTTCTATGATCTTTTCAGGGATTCATATTGGGATTTCTTTCAGAACGTCTTCTCGGAATTTCACCCGGAGCTCCTGTAGAGATTCTTATACAGATTCCATTGGGTACTTTCCCGGGATTTCTCTCAAGATTTCTTCAGCGGTTTTTCAAGGATTTCTCCTGGTAGTGCTTCAAGGACTCTTTCTGGAATTCCTGTGATTCTTGCGGAATTCTATCAGGAATTCTTCAAGGGGCTGCACTGTGATATTTTCTTGAATTTCGCCTGAGATTTAATCTTGGATTTATGCTGGATACTACCTGGATTCCTTTAGGCATTTCTTTAGGATTCTTCAGGTATTTCTCCAAAAGTTTCCTTGGGGATTGGTTCAAGGTCTCTTCAAACACGAAATTTGGCTTAAAAATTAATCCCGGAACTCCTTTAGAACTTTCTCCTGCACACTTTATTCAGATTGCCGAAATATCAGCATTTTTCCATTCCTTTGCCGACATTTACACCCCCAGTTCTGAGATTCAGGAAGCTAACAAACGTAACTTTTTGCTCGGATATAGTTTTACTGAGCACTAGAGATGGTCGGGTTTCGGGTTTTCAAACCCGAAACCCGACCCGAACCCGAACCCGACGGGTACGGGTCGGGTTCGGGCTTGGAAATTTAAAAAACGCTCGGGTACGGGTCGGGTCGGGTTTGAATAATGTCGGGTTCAAGTCGGGTTTGGTACCAATGTAGATAAATCAGTATTCAGAAAAATGATTTATTTGTTGTATCCGATACATTTGATGATTATAATTTAACTCGGGTTTCGGTCGGGTTTATTGGCAATTTTTTTTTTCGGGTTCGGGTCGGGTTCGGTTTTGATCAACGAAAATTTTTCGGGTTCGGGTCGGGTCCGGGTTTGACGGAACAAAAAATTCTCGGGTACGGGTCGGGTCCGGGTTTTGAAATTAAAAATTGTTCGGGTACGGGTCGGGTTCGGGTCTGTAAAATCTGAAACCCGACCATCTCTACTGAGCACTCGGCTATTTACGTTTTTACGTTTCGTCGTGTATCCTTTTCGAGATTCTTTCTGGTAATATTCCTGGAATTTCTTTAGAGATGTTTTCGGTGACTCCTCCAGAGATAATATGCCCTGGATTCCTTCAGGGATTTCTTCCGAGGTTCATGCCGGAATTTATTCTGGTATTACTCCAAGGTTTTATTTGGGACTGCTTCAGAAATTTCTCTTGATAATTTTCCAAGGATTACTTCTGAAATTCGTCTGGAATTTGTTCACGTATTCATCCTTAAATATCTTCGGAAAATTGATCGGAGATTCCTCCAGAGATTTATTCGGGAATGCCTTTAGAACTTTGTTCAGGGACTCTTTCGGGATTTCTTGAGTGATTCTTTCTGGGATTCCTCCGGATTATTCCCGGGATTTTTTATTGATTGTTCAGAGTAATTATTCCCCGGAATCGCTGCAGGGAATATTTCTGGCCTCTTTGTAGAAATTTGTTAGGGGATTCTTCCTGACGTTGTTCCTGGGATTCCTAAAGGAACTTCGCCCGTGGTTGCTGCCGGAATTATTTCTGGAATTCTTCTAGGGATTCATTTAGTACTTCTTCAGTAACTCCTGTTCAGAATCTTTCAATGGGTTCCCCACGGGATTCCCTCACCATCGTCCTTCCTTCAGGAATTTCTTACCGGTGTTTTAACTGAGATCCTTTAGGGATCTCTTCTAGGATTCCTTCGAGGATTGCTACCAACATGTTTGTAAGTATTCGGGACTTGTGCCAGAATTCCTTTGGGAATATTACCGGAATTCCTTCAGGTATTTATTTTGGGATTTACCTAGTATCCGTTCAAATTTGATCCCGGGATTCTTTCTGAGATTTCTTTTTACCGAGATTCCTTTAAGAATATCTTACAGCATTCTTGCAGGGATCTATCTCTAGATTCATTCAAGGATACATTTTGAAATTCCTCTCGGGATTCGTTCTGGTAGTCTTCTGGGAGTTTGTTCAGAGAGGGATTCTTCCTGGGATTGAATTAGGGACTCCTTCTCCTTTTTTTCGGATTTTTTAGGGAGGAAGGGTTTGGGGTTGCAGCTATTCTTTCTGAGCTTCGTGTATTGACATTCCTCCTAGGATTCATCTCAAAATTCCTTCAGGGATTTGTCACACTATTTCATCAGAGATCAGAGACCTATTAGATAACCTCCCGAGATCGATTCAGGGTTTTCTTTTCGATTTTTAGAGATTTCTTTCCGGACTTCTTTGGGGATTTCTCTCAACATTTATTCAAGGCTCTCTTGATTAACGGCTACGCAGTCTTGGGATTAAAAAAAAAACGAGTTGTTCTATTCACCCGACGTTTCGACACGGGGATAGTGTCTTCCTCAGGGGGAAAAGACTATCCCCGTGTGGAAACGTCGGGTGAATAGAACAACTCGTTTTTAAAATCCTAAGACTGCGTAGCCGTTAATCAAGAGAGTCAACCATACAGTCGTACTTCAATAGCAATTTATTCAAGGATTCACTTAGTGATTCGTCCGAGATTCTTTAAGCATGATTATTGGATTCCTTCAAGGAATCCTTCTGTGTTCCTACAGGACTGACTCCAGGATTTATTTTACGAAGTAATTCGTAGAAGAACATTTTAAGGAATTTCGGTTGTAGACCCTGTTTGACCTCCATAGAAAATAAATAAAATATCTTGTTATATTTCATAGGGTTCAAAATTTTCCGTGAACTTTTCTGTTTCCTTATGCATAGAATAAAACATTTTTTTACTAGCTGACTGCTTCTTTTCGATTATTTGGATTTTCAACTCCGTATGGCGTATCTAAGGTACTCTATGAGCCAAGGTTAACAGACTGCTCACATACAAATATTCCTCACCTGCCAATAAGATTCGAAATAAAAAAAAATCAACCACAGCAAACAAAATACCTACGAAAAGAACATTGTTCATTCCCAGAAAATTCTAAATGTGATAATGGAACCTCGGTGTGTGAATTCAAAACTGTTATGTATGTTAAACATGAGTGGTACTCGTTGTCCCCCATGGGAATGGAGTGCACTTGGATCGGAATGATTACATAGAATAGGCGTGCGATTGGGAAATGCGGTAGGACGACGAATACAAATCCAAAGATGTAGGATGACTCAACTTGAGATATTTACAAAGTATATGCATCAGGATTAGAAACGGAAAGGAAATGGGTGCCAGCGCAAGCTGGGGTGAGATCGTAACCCGATATAGGATAAAAACAATAAATCCAAGTTCTATGTGCTTGACGAAAGACCACTGACTGTGCTGCCAGTAGTGTTTTATTGATGAGAAATGGAAATGTCCAAATCGGTTGCGCCCGGGTGGGGATTGTCTGGGGTGGGGGTCTCGTCTTCTTTCAGTGTAAAAGTTTATGGGTGAAATGGGCCTGAACTGGGTGCTTGCAAGGCATGTGAAGACGATTGATATGTGCGATTTGGTTGTTCTGGTAGTGTGCATATGAGGACACATCAGAGTGAAAAATTACATATGTAGACCATGTTGTAAGCTTCTAGAAAGCTAAGACATGCAAACTAGGCACATAAATCTCAATGGACATGCAAATCAAACTTCTTTGACACTAGAAGCGTTTCAATCGTCCGGATGTTTATGTCCATTCGTTGGATCTAAACCAAAACCAACATAATTTTGTCGAAATCAAGATTTTGAAATATACTATGTGGGTAGAAAACATAAATACATTCATTCTAAGAATTCAATAAAACTGATGAACCCGAGAAAAAGCCAATCTCGTCCTACCGGTAAACCCGAAAGGAAATTTTGTGGTGAGCATCATCTGTCGGACCAAGTAATCAACTCTCCTTCTGCCATGTCTGTTCGATATCTACCGGCTGATGATTTATCCATGAGCTGCCGAGTAGGTACAAGTATTGCAAAAATAAGTTGGGCCTTATCGATACACGCCAATCACGCCGCCGCCGGAACATTACCAAACCGCCCACAGAAAAACAAACTTAACCATCGGCAGACGTATTTGGCACTGGTCGCTGCTCCATGTAGGGTGACTGATCCCATCGTGGTGGTAGTTCATTTTGCTGTAGTATCGAAGTATATTATACATACTGATTTATGTTGAAAATATGGAATTCTCAATAGTGAACGTTCAAATCGTAATACCATTGACTCAAAGTAACATTAAAGTAACATACAGTAGAACACCATCTTATTTGGCGATCTTTCTTCAGTTTCCTCGAATTATTAAAGTTCCCAGGACTTCTCCAAATGCCTGCAGCCAGTGTGTTTGTGGCACTACATCAGTGATCCTCAGACTAACTGTATTCGCGGGCCAAAATTGAATTTTGGAAACGGAATGCGGGCCGCAAGTCAAATAGTATCATATTTCCAAAAAAAAGAATAGCCAATAATGAAACTGGAACAATAATATGGTTATCCTTGAGAATAGTTTAGGTAAATTAACAACCATTTTCTGTCATTCTTGATGAGATTTCTAAAAAAACCGCTTGGAGTCATTTTTGGAATTTCCTGCAAAGTTTATCAAAGTCGTCATTTTGATAACATGTTGGAATATTGATATTTTTCAGTTATTTTGAACTTTCTGAAGGAATCTCTGACAGATTTTTAGGTGGATTTTTTGGGATTCTTAGAATATATGAAAAACTTCCTGGAAATAATATTGCAGAAATTTTGAAAGAAAATACAAGAAAGTTATAAGGAATTTCTTCAAGAGTTCAAAAATGAAATAAAAATTCCTTTTCATGAAAATTTAACAAACTATTTTAGAAAAGTTCTGACAGGACTCCACAATCCACGGTAAAGACCCTGTTGAAGTTAGCCTAAAACCGTTACTTTGAAGAAAATGTAATCGTCTCAGCATTTTTTTCTTTCTTTCGCATTTCTTAACAGCAGCCGATTAAAAAAGTTTAGAAATGTCGAAAAATTATTTATCTCCGATTTTTTCACAGTTTTGTATATTTGTGGAACCAAATTCAAGACATAAGAAAAAATGACAACATTCAGAACAGTTAGTAATTATTAAAATCGTCCTCGTTTGGGAAAATTAAAAAAAAAATTGTTCATAGCTATAAGTATATATACGAAAATGAAAAGACCTCAATATTTTGTGAAAATTTATTATGTTATCAAACTTTTGATGGCTTAATAATTCAAATGCTGATTCAGAAAACTTGAAAATCTTTAACACTTATGTTGAAAATTGTTTCACATGAATTACTTATACAGTAGTTCAGTAGTTAAATGTTCATTCTACAAAAAATATTGAAATTTGTCAAAATTTAATATTATCATTATGGTTCAGCGGGCCACATTCTCAATTCTTTCAAAATCTGTTCGCGGGCCGCACATAAACTTCCCGAGGGCCGCATGCGGCCCGCGGGCCGCAGTTCGGTGATCACTGCACTACATCCTCGACTCACTAAACACATTCCCATAGCCGAAATACTTTATTTCCGTGATCACCTAGAAGCCATTACTTCGTAGAGGGGTCAGAGCACACTGTACTCAAGGTTAGTCACGTAGCCATGCAGCAACGAACGTCGATGACACGCTTTTTGGGGAAGACACCAAGGTAGCGTGCTTGCGCCTTTTTAGCTTCCCAGGTGGCTTTACCGCTCTCTTTGTCCTCGGAAGGCGAGCAGGTTCGACACACCATGCCTATATCAATTGTTTTGTAAATATCAAGAACTGTTAGTGCGTACACCGTGATCTGACCTCCTGTGGTGGACTCGACTACCGTGTTGGAGATCTACCACTACTATAACCAGAATTCCTTATTTCCACCCTGATGTTCACCATTTTTTGCTTAACACAACACTTATTGAATTAACCTTAACTTTTTTAAATAAAATTTAAGTTTTTACTTGTTCATCATTCAGATCGCACGTATCCGCGGTTAACACATCCGATATTGTTCTGTAATTACAGTGGAGGTTGCATTTTTGTAAGAATTCCTTTTACAAGTTCAGTAAGAACTCTCCGAGAATGAATTCTTCCCATGCACTTCTTTAGAATTTCCTCCACGATTTACTCTCGAGACACTGCACAGTGGGAAAAATCGACCCAAAAAACGGATCTTTTAATGCCGCTGGTTTCAGTACGTGAAGTTGACCATTTCTGACGTAAAAATTACGATAAATCGATTGGTGCTTAATTCATTCACCGCACGGCACGAGAAGTGGTCCATTTTGCCCCATTTTGCCCTTTTTTCATACAAAAAGAGAATCAAAATGTATTTTCAAATAACTAGCACGACTGTAGATCGTTGAAAATAGCTGGATGTGTAATTAGAGGTCAATAAAAATCATAAACATACATGAAAGATCCTTTTAAATGCTTATTTTGCCCCATATTGCTTGATTTTGCCCCAACAACTGCTGCAAATTGTGAATTTTACATAAATATGAATGGATTTTTAGTGTTACTGATTTGAATTTGTTTTTTTTTTCGCATAAACAAAAAGCAATAGATCTGTTATCACCAGAATCAGCTTCAGTAGTTGTCCAATTTGCCCCATTTTGCCCTATTATCATAGAAAAATGAGATTTAAAATGTATTTATAAGAAACAGATTCTGCTATGAAAAGTTGATATCAATTCTAGTTGCAATAGGAAGCTAACAGTTACCAAGCGCATATATTAAATATATTTTCCCTATTTTACCCTTCATTCCCCTCAAACTGCTGGATGAATACATTTTTGTATTGTTTTGTAATGTCACTGGTTGCAATACATGAAGTCCTGGATCATTTTTTATATATACAAATACGGTTTATCGATTAGCTTTAAAATCAGTCACGGGAAGGTACAAATAGTTGTCCATTTTACCCCAATTTGCCCTGATATGTTGTCGCCTCATGAATGAATTGATTTCCCACTTTGGTTATGTCCGAATTGATGGACTTTTGGTACTGAAACCAATGTAATCAAAAGGATAGTTAATAATATGACTTTGGTGGGGAATTCAGGGTATAATAAGCATTAATCTTAATCTAAATTGATGGCAAATATCCACACAACTAGTTAAATTAGGCATCTTAAGTATATATATAATTTGGTGCATTAAGTCGCCCTATTCAATCAGTTTGGCGCATATTTGACATATTTTAGAAAATGCTTATTATGCCCTTAATTCCCCATCAAGAACTGAAATTATAGAAAAAGTCATATATATTTTTTTTGTAACAGTACCAATGCTAATAAGGGAAATTAATTTATTCATTACATGACAAAAAATCAGGGCAAATTAATTTATTCATTACATGATGAAAATCAGGGCAAATTGGGGTGATATGGACAGCTATTCATACCATTCCGAGAATGATGCTAGTATTAATCGATAACCCGCATTTGTGTATATCAAAAATGATACAGGACTTCATGTTTTGCATCCAACAAAACCATACAAAATATGTTATTATCCAGCAGTTTTAAGGGAATGTAGGGTAAAATAGGGAAAATATTTTTCATATACACGCATGATAACTGTTAGCTTCCAATTTCATGTAAAGCTAATTTCAACGTTCTATAGCAGTATTTGTTTTTCATAACTACATTTGAAATCTATTTTTTTTTCATGAAAATAGGGCAAAATGGGGCAAATCGGACAACTCCCGAAGATGATTCTGCTGATAATAGATCTGGCGCTTTTTGTTTATGCCAAACAAATCACTTCAATTCAGTAACATTTAAAATCCATTCATGAATAGGAAAAAATGTGAATATTCACAAGTTGTTGGGGCATATGGGGCAAAATAAGCTTTGAAAAGGATCTTTCATGTATGTTCATGATTTCCATTGACCTCTAATTACACCTGCTGTTATTTTCAACGATTTACAGTCGTGTTAGTTGTTTGAAAGTACATTTTGATTCTCTTTTTGTATGAAAAAAGGGCAAAATGGACCACTTCCCATGCCGTGCGGTGAATGAATTTAGCACCAATCGATTTCTCGTAATTTTTTACGTCAGAAATAATCAAATATCGAAACCAGTAGCGTTAAAAGATCCGTTTTTTGGGTCGATTTTTCCCACTGTGCACTGCCAGAAGTTCTTTCAGCATTTTTCAATTTTGTATTGATATGGTGTGAGGAAGATTATTGCAGAATGCTTTCAGCAAGACCTCCAAAAATTCATCCGGGTATCCCTTTAGAAACCGTTTCTGACCATATATTTATTAAAAAGTTTCTCCAGAAATTCCTCCAGGAATTTTCCTTGGGTCTTCTTCAAGAGTTTCTCAAGAAATTTCTCAAAAGATCCACGGGTTTGTCCAAACATCTTGGGTTTTCTTTAGGGATTCTTTATGAAATTTCTTCAAGGATTGTTTCAGAAATTCGTGCATGTATTCGTTCGTGTATTTTTCAAACATTTTAGAAGGATTTCTTCTACGAAAATTATCCAGAATTTTCTTCAGGAGTTTTTCTTCGGAATTTCCTTCAAATATGTGTTCAAAAGATACATTTGTAGAAGATTTTTTCAGGAACCCTTTTTAAGATTTCTCCGTACGTTTCTTCAGGTATTGCTCCATATATTCAGGGAATCTCTAAGGCATTTTTTTTAGAAATTCACCTATAAAATTCTCAAGAGATTATGCTGGATTTTTTGGCTGATTTCTTTGGAAGAAGTTCCTGGTATTGCTAAGGATTTATTCGGACCGTTTCAGGGATTCTTTGAGACCTTTTTCCGGTGATGCTTCAGTAATCTCTTCAAAGATTATCTAGTTCTTCCAGAAATTCCTTCGGAAAACCCATCTGGGATCCATCAGAATTTCTGGAATTTCTGCAGCTATTTCAAAGATTTTTCATAAATTCCTTCATGGATTTCTTCAGGAATTCCTCCAAAAATTTATCAAGCCATGTTTCTTGGGAATTATTTTCCGAGCTCCTACAGAAGTTTCTTATGTTTTTTTTCTAAAAATTTAGAAGGTATCTTCAACTATTCACCCTCGTATTTATCCAGGAATTCCTCCAGAAATTGCTTCAGGAAATTTTGTCCTGGACTTCTTCTAGAAAATGCTTAAAAACTCTTCTAGGAATCTCTAAAGATATCACCTTTCTTTAGACAGTCCTGTTCCTTTAAACAATCTTACGGATATTTCTCTAGAAATTCCTCCAAGGATTCTTTCAGTTATATTTTGAGCAACTTCTGAAAAAAAGCCCTGGAGAAATAACTGAATCCTGAAGGAATTTCTCGAGAAATTTTTGGAGGAATCCGTGGGAAAATGATGATTCTTTGTAGGATTTTAAAATAAATCTTAAGAGGAATTGCCGAGAAACTCCATAGAGGATTTTTTTATGAAATTCTTTGCTGACATACTTGAAATGAAAAACTAAAATTCAGAAGAAGTCTCTAGAGATATATTTTAAGGTATCTCTGATTAAATCGCAGAAAGAATACAAGAAAGAATTTCTGAGAGAATACCTGTAGAAATTTCAGAAGACAACTTCAGTGGAATCCCTGTAGATATCTCAGGAAATACTCTTCATTCTCTAGTTTCTCTAGATTCACTAGATGAATTGTAACGATATCTCAAGGAAATTCATAAAAAAATCCCAGGGAAAATGTCTGAAGAAGTTTCTGGAGAAATATATGGATAAACTGTTAGAGAAAAGTTTATTGATTTTTCTTAGAAAATAGTCTTGGAGAAATATATTTATAAAAATTCTTAAAGTATTCTTTCAAAGTAATCTCGTATCACGTGTTTTTGAAGGAAATCTCATAGAATACATGGAAAAACACTTAGATAAGCTTCTGTAAAGATCCCTAGAATAAACTGAGGAAATTTTTGGACACTTTTCTATGTGAATTTCTAATGGAATATCTAGAGCAATTCTTGAACTAATCTCTGGTAGGCTTCTTAAAAAATACCTGTTCTAATTTCTGAAGGTATCTCTGGAACACTTGCTGAAGAAACCACTGATAGAATTAATTAAAAAATGTTTGAAATAATTACTAATGGTATCCCAGTTCTGTAAGGGAATCTACCTCAAAACATTCTTGGATAAATTTCTAGGGAAGTTTTTGAAAGAATATCAGGAGGAGAATTTTCTCAAAGAATCTCTGGAAAAAATCCTGCAGGAAGCTTTGGAATATTTTTTTTTGTGAAGGATTTTCTAAAGAAATCCCTGGAGAAGTTTCTGGCAGAATCCAGAAAAGCATTTCTAAAGAAATCCGCCTGTGATTTCCTTTTTTCTCGTACAGATTTCTGGTATAATCTATGAGCAATTTCTGCCCATGGAAGCTTTTCTAAAGGAATTCTTAAAGAAATTTACGAAGGTATTCCTGGAAGAACATTTTAGAAATTCCCTGAAAGATATTCGGACGGAATCACAGGAGAAATTTCTGAATGGTTTTCTTAATTAATGCTTCCGTAAGTTTTTGAATGAATCTTTCTCTCAAAGAATTTATGCAGAAATAATTTTAAGAAATCTGAAAAATTGTCATAAAGAAATTTCTGAAGCAGTCCATGCAAGATTTTCTAACATAATGTTTTGAGAAATTTCGTAGGAATAGCTAGTGAAATATCTAAAATATTCACTATAAGATACTAAAGAAATCCCTTGAGCGAAATTCAGAATAAATATTGAATGGATTTTTTATTTTTAGATGAGCCCGTAGAGGAATTTCGAGGGGAATTTGAGCAGCGATCATTGAATAAATTAACCTTTCAATACTCGCGCCATTTTTTGTAACGCGAGCAGTCGCGCGTTGTACTTGCGTTCCCATGCGTTCTGCAATACCTTAGAATCCTGATTGTTTAGAGCAAAACTGTCTTCGGCAAAGTTGTTGTAAATGTCATGAGCTATGTACTTGCTACTGATAAAGTTGATTCGCAATGCGTCCAATAGGCGGCGCTGATCACCATGTAAATTTTGTATTAAATATCTCAGAAGCCTGATGTCTTACAAATATGCTCTCTTCGGCAAAGTTGTTTAGTAGATCAAGGGCTTGTAGATGATTGGTCATTTAATTTGAAATTCCACAACTGGGTGACGCTAGTGAGCATATAAATTGTTATCCTGATTATTTAGAAAGACACCAAGCCAAAGTTGTTTGGTAGGACTTACAGATGATTGGCCATTCAATTCGAAATTCCACCACGAGGCGGCGCTAGTGTGCATGAATATTTTATATCTTATGTGTCTCAGGATCCCTAATACTTAGAAATATGGTATCATCGGTAATGTTGTTCAGTAATTCAGGATGACCTGGGTTGATTCCTCTAAGGATTCTGGAAGACCTTCACTTAGGATCCCACTCAGAATTCCGAGGAAATCTTTCTCATCATTCTCAGGAACTTCTCTCAGACTTCTTGGAGAGTCATACTCAGAATTGTGGCGAAATTACTCTCAGAATTCAGGGGGAATATTTCTTAGGATTCTGGGGGAATCCCACACAGGATTCTAGTAGTGCCCTTCTCAGGATTCTGCGTTAGATCCTTTTAAGATTCTGGGGGAATATCACTAGTATTCTGCTGGTACTCTTCCCAAGATTCTCTGAAAATTCGGCTTTTTGGGGTAATCCCCGTCAGGAATTTAGGATAATTTCATTAATTCTGGGGAATTTGTATCATAATTCTGAGGATATCCTTGAGATTCTGGGGCCAAATCTTTCAAGATTTTGAGGCACTTTCTTTCAGAATTATTAGTTATTGATGAATCTCTCACGAGATTCTGGGCAGAAATTTGGATTTTGGAGAATCCCTCGCATAGATTTGTGACTTCTCTCAGGGTTCGGAAGAAATCCGTTTTCAGCATTGTACGAGAATCCCAGTACAATTTTGTCCTATTTTTTCTGGAGCAGTTGCTCCCAGAAATCCCTTTCAGGATTCTGGGAAAGTCCCTCTTAGTAATCATGGAAAATCCCTTGACAAGATTATGGGAAGATTCTCTTCAGATTATGGTCAAACAATTTAAAATATTCTAGAGGAACCATTCTCAGATACCTGGGACAATCCCTTTCAGGAGTTTAGTAGTGTCCTTGCGAAGATTCTAAGGAAATGTCTTTCAAGAATCTGCGGTAATTTGTCCAGGATTTTCTCAAAATTTTCTCAGATTTTTCTCAATATTCCAGAGAATCCTTCTCTGGATGCAAGGGAAGTCCATTCTAAAAGTTTTCGTAATCCCTTTTAGGGAGAATCCTTATCAGATTTTCGGAAAAATCTTTCTTAGGTTTCTAGATATATTTTTCTTAAGAATCTGAAAGAACCCCACTTAGGATCCCTCTCAGGATTCTGAGGGAATTCCTCGTAGAATTCTGAGGAATACCTTTCGCGATTCTGGCAGAATTATTCTCAGACTTCTAAAGGATTCCACCCAGGATTTTTGAGGAATTCTAGGAGAATACTTAAAAGGATTCTGGAGGAATTCTTCTCAGGGAATCCTATCTCCCAGATTTCTGAGAGAGTATATCTAAGGTTTCTTTGGCAATCTCGTCCAGCATTTTGAGGGAATCTTTATTAGGATTCAGGAGTAATCCTTCTTAGGATTCTGAACTACCCTTTTCAGGATACTGGGTCATATTTTTTTAGTTGCTTTGGAAATTCATCTTAAAATTCCGATAATCTTATGTGAGAATCTCTCTCAGTTTTCCAGCTGGATTGATCTCAAGAATGTGGAAGAACCGCTCTGTGAATACCTCACAGGAATTCATCTTAGGATTCTGGAATAATCCTTCTTAAAATTCTGGAACATTTTATTTATTTATTTATTTATTTATTTGCCGTCAATCAAATGTAGACCGTTTAAAATACATCGTCAACTTAACATATACATTAATATTTTTAGTGAAAATCTTTTTATAATAATATGTTAATTGTTCTTCCATCTATTCCTTTTTTATAATCATTTCACAAATAATGGTAACATATAGAAAAATTGCCCTATATTGCTTAACTTCTACCATTTCGAATGTTATGGAAATATTTCTTTAACTGCGTTCGAGACATGTTCACGTCAATTGTTTCACAATGTCGATTATAAGTGGACATCATTTGATTTAGCGGTCCATATTTAGCATACTCTGCATGATGACGTTCCACTGAGAACAAGTTCCTATCTCGCAAGTGCCGGCTGGGAGCATAAAAATTCAATTTGGATAATAATTCAGGTGAATCAGCTCTCTGTGAAACAATATCCATAACAAATGAAACCATAGCATAGTCTGTCGGCTGTTCGGGCTCGAAAGAAGTTGATCATCAATATTAATTTCTATTCCCGATCAGCCTAGATAGCCGTGTAGTGTCGGTAGCAGTTCCTTCAACTGGCTAAGAATAACACTACGGACCGTCTGTTCCGGTGGTAAGAGTCCACTAACAGGTGACCCCTAATTCATGGTGTCAAGCGGCTTAATGCGTACCGTGCCTAGGAATGAATGGTTAGGGGGGTCTAATAAAAACCTAGCCGCTACCCGATCAGAAAGGCATAACAAAATTATAACCGATTGAGTTATTTATTTCAAAGATTTTTCATAACAAAATGAGTTATAAAATTCGCCGGTTAGGTGTTAAAATAACAAAAAATATAACTAAACTTGCTCTAGCCATAACATAATTATAACAGGTGTTGATACAATTTTAACAAATTTATAACATCGTGAGATATAATAAATACTGGAATGATCAAAAAATTATAACACATTTTGTTATAAATCAGATATAAATATATTGGGTAAAAATTGAGTTGGGTGAATTTTAACTCATTTTTTGGGTAATTTTTATTTAGAGTGTTATTTATTTTTAGCGAAAAGTTTTTTGTATAAAAAACTTGCCCCACGTAGTATATAAAAAACCCTCACCCAGACGGGAATTGAACCAAGGACGCCAGCCTCCATCTGAAATCCGGCGCCTTTATCAATGAGGCTATTTCATCACTTGAAGTGCAGGGTGGTATATGATCAAGTGGTTCTTCGTTTTGGCGGCTGGTCTATAAATAGACTCATTTGTCCAACGTACATGGGAGAGAAAATATGACGTCACATAAAAGTGTTCTTGATGCAATTGATCGCAATGACGTCATCTTAGGATATAATAACAAAAGTGGATATAATCAAGTTATAATTGTAACTAAATAATTTGCTCGGCATTTTGGCTTTATCTCATGATTCAGACAAGAAACAGGTGTCGTATCTTAATCAAAGTTGTAGAGATAGTTAATGGCTCTTAAACAGTGAAAATTGTGGTATTTCACCTTCTGCTGGTGCAAGCGAGTAATTAAATTAGAACATTTTGACATGTGTTATTAAATATTTATCTAATGTTCCTCACCATCAAGGAAGTTCCTGCCTATGGCAACGTTATGCAGTAGTCTTGTGATTGGA
This sequence comes from Aedes albopictus, assembly GCF_035046485.1. NCBI lineage: Eukaryota > Metazoa > Arthropoda > Insecta > Diptera > Culicidae > Aedes > Aedes albopictus. The sequence goes on from NC_085136.1 coordinate 268,678,113, forward strand.
AATGTCACCGCTTCGTTGCGTTAGTGTGCATTTCTGGAGATTGTCAGATTTGTAAAATAAAAAATAAGTGTTTAAAGCACATATTTAACCTTACATGATATAACACAACAATTAACATACTAAAGCAATTCTTCGTTCGCTTTGCCTCGTGATCTCAAATAATGTTTTTATTTTCAGCAGTTAAACAAGCAATTCCCCCACTAGTCGAAAGCACCTATTCGGTATCTGCTTCGAAATTTGCTCAAAATGCATGACGATGTTCATCAACATTTTGGTAAAAAATAGCCTTCTGCTATTGATTGGTTTTTGAAAAGCTTTAACAGAGTTTCTCATTTTAAACTACTGCACAGATTATCACACTTATTTGATTTCAGTTGAGATTCTGTTTCATTGAGTAAATCCTATTTGAATAACCGCTTTCAAATTGTGGAAGTTAAAGGAAATCATTGAAGTCCGATTGGTATTCCATCGCGAGTGCCACAAGGATTGGTTTCAGGACCAGTCAATTTTTGACCGATTCTCATGAAATTCTGTACACGGATAGTAATATTGGTGTCTACAAGTGTACAAAATTTCATGAGTATCGGTTAAAAAATGACTAAGTTATACCAAAAACCAGACCCGTGCAAAAAAAGAATCGGGTGTATCCACATGTTTGCAGATGATAAGAAGTTGTATTTCTACGGAATTATTATGAACGAATTGCATGGTAATGAAACGTGACTAACGACACGATGTGACGAAATTGAATATAAATTTCAAAGCTCCACAAATAATTTGTTATTCAATCAATTCTTCAAAAACTAAGGTGTTTTTAATTTGCCAATTGATCCAGTTGTATCATGTTAATTCTATAACAATGATAAAACTTCTAATTTCAGAATAATTTATTAAAATAATCTTGAATGGGTCTACAAACTGCAAAACCTATGGAGGATTGTGAAACTTAAAACTTACTTCAGGAATGTTAACAGTTTCAATGAAAGTCATCCTTTTCATATCCATTTTGTTGCCTCACTTATCATAGCTTCATATGACCGTTTGAGAGTTGCATCAACCCTAGTAGGATTTTGGGGTCAATATGACCCAGACAGGCCCGCTGAACGTTCACTGCGCCATCGTGGTTCGAAAAATCGAACATCTCAAGTGGGTTAAATCACTGCATACGTTAGGCATTCAATTTGACTAGATTCTCTAGAGTGGCTCAGGCTCACCTACAATGACAACTGTTGGGATACTTATTACTTATTTTTATTTAACTATGTTGTTGTGCGATGCTATATAGAATCATTCACCAAGGACCTAAATATTGTGGCCTCATCACTAAGCCACTGATGATCTTAAGGCTTAAGCACCCGTCATCATTTTTCGGAAAGTAAAAAGCAGTTACCTCGCTGTAAATCAAGACATCAACCATGAAAATATATTCACTGCATTCTATTCCTCATGTGGAGTACAGCGAATATATTTTCATAGCAAAGACTTTTGTTTTGATCGAAAAAACTGCTTTCAAATGTTTGATGACGGCGATGATTTCAATGACGAATTATTCAACGTTAACCAGCCGCAGTTTATAATGGAAAGGTTGCGCCCGTTTGACTTGTACAAGGTGGCTGAGTATACGTGACAGCTCCCACCCGGCGGCTGCAAAAACAGTTTTAGCCAAGGTGCACACCGTGTACAAACTATACGTGCGCGGTCTGGCGCGATCTGATGCTGCGCGTTTCGAACGCAGCCGGCTGAGAATCCAAGATAAGCGCTACAATATCTATCTGAGCTTTCTTAGGGCCTGTTCCAATTGGCGTAAAATTAATTTTCACTTAAATTTGACAGTTGGATAATTATTTCCTTTGGAGAACTTTCAAGTTTTGACGTCGAACTGTCAAATTTAAGTAAAAATTAATCTTAATTCGCGATTTGGAACAGACCCTTAAAGGTCTGGATCATGATTCAAACTTGTTAAAACTACTGTATTTTACAAGCACAGTAGCACCGCACAGCGGCGTAACTGCGTACCAAACACCACCTGTAAAATGTTCATTTGACATAAACTGCATTTTCAAAACTATAACTGAGTTTGTTATAATGTTCATATAAAGATGATCCAAATAAATTTATTTGTATTATAACTAACCTTGTTATAATTCTGATATAATTAAATCAGGGTTCCAAATCATTTTTGTCAAATATATCTAAATATAACAAACGGTGATATATCTATCAACCGTTGATATAATTTTGTTACATTTTTGTTATGCCTTTCTGATCGGGTAACGGTGCCTGTGGAGTACCAGGGCACCCTCCACAGTATTTTTGCCCTTACTGTGTTAAACGGAGCAATGACGCAGTGGACCTAATTTGTCTCCGGGATAATCGGCTACTTTTCTTAAGTCTCAATTCCGAGGCTTAACAAAAGTGGGTAAATGTATATTTTCATGACTGGAATCAAGTTTGTACAGGTAAACCTTCATCACGCAAAAGGTGCTTCTGCTGTGTTGAGTCGAAGGTTTAAAAAAGAAGGACTGGAAGTGGCGCTTATTCAAGAGTCATGGTCCAATAAACGAAAGATTCTTGGTGTTCTGACACAAAATAGTAAACTATTTTATGATGAGCAACAAGATTCTCCCAGAACTGCTGTCCTAGTACGTAAAACGTTAAAATGTTATCCTATTACAGAGTTTATCAGAAGGGACATTGTTGCGGTCATGGTAGAGGTACCAACCACTAGGGGTAAAACTGAGATCGCTGTGGCTTCAGCTTACTTTCCTGGTGATGTTCCTGAGGTACCTCCTCCTGAGATCGCATCATTTGTTCAATTCTGTAAAGAGTAAATGAAAGTATCATCAATTTCTTTAACAGCAGTTGTCCCACCATACAATCGTCTTCTACTAGAGACGTGCCATGGTGGAACTTTAAACTGGATCGCCTAAGAAAATTTTCTCGTAAAATGTTCAATAGAGCGAAACAAACGGGAGATTGGACTCAGTATAGGAAAGCCCTGACTGAGTACAACAACGAAATACGAAAATCTAAAAGAAAATCTTGGGTGCTGACATGTGAAAACATAAACAGTACTCCTGTAGTTGCTAGACTACAAAAAACGCTTGCAAAAGATCATGCAAATGAATTGGGAAATCTGAAGCGTGACGATGGAGCTTTTACCAAAACTCCTCGTGAAACTTTGGATTTAATGATGGAAACCCATTTTCCAGGTTCGGTTCTAAGTGTGGATTCCAATGATACTATATCTCTGGAAGGTGAAGGATGTACTTGTATAAACTCAATGGAGTCAAATAGTACAGTAAACACCGCCTCAGATTTAGCTGATGAAATCTTCACGAAGGCCAGAGTGGAAAATGCGGTAAGATCTTTTCAGCCTTTTAAATCTGCAGGAGTTGATGGGATATTTCCAGCACTGATTCAAAACGGAGAAGCGGTGTTGGTTCCATCACTAATTGAGATGTTCAAGGCTAATTTGAGATTGAATTTCGTTCCATCAAAATGGAGACTTGTAAAAGTTATCTTTATCCCGAAAAAGGGGAAACGAGATAAAACGCATCCGAAAGCATATAGACCAATTAGTCTTTCTTCAGTTTTGTTGAAGACTATGGAAAAGGTTTTGAAGGATTTTATCAATTCTTCTTACATAAAAGAGCATCCCCTGTCTGACTTCCAGTTTGCTTATCAATCTGGTAAGTCAACGGTTACGGCACTTCACTCGCTAGTAACAAAGGTGGAAAAAACGTTTTCAGCAAAAGAAATAGCTCTATGCGCCTTTTTAGATATAGAAGGAGCATTTGATAATGCCTCCTATTCATCAATTAAGCGTGCCATGGAGAATAAAAACTTCGACCAATGTATCATACATTGGATTCATACTGTGCTTGCAAAAAGAGAAATCACCTCTGAGCTGGGAAGTTCTTCTATAACACTAAGGGCAACAAAGGGTTGCCCTCAAGGAGGAGTCCTCTCACCACTAATGTGGTCCTTAGTTGTAGACGATCTTCTAAGAAGCTTGAAGGAAAGAGGTTTCGAAGTTGTGGGCTTTGCAGACGATATAGTCATAATAGTGAGAGGAAAGTATGACGAAACTGTTTCGGAGAGAATGCAAAGGGCCCTAAACTATACACATTCATGGTGTATTAAGGAGGGCCTTAGCATCAACCCGTCAAAAGTCGTAATTGTCCCTTTCACTAGGAGAAGGAAGATCAACCTAAAAGCTTTTCGGCTTGGAGGGATACAAATTCATCCTAGTGATCGAGTCAAATACTTAGGTTTGATACTGGATGCTAAAATGAACTGGAATGCTCAAATTGAGTCCGTGATCGGTAAGGCAACAAGTGCGTTCTGGTTATGCTCCAAAACTATTGGCAGGAAGTGGGGCTTGAAACCAAAAATGATAATGTGGATTTATACTGCCATAATCCGCCCAAAAGTGACGTATGCTTCGTTTGTTTGGTGGCCAAAAACAAAAGAGGCTACCACGCAATCAAAGCTTGCGAAAATCCAACGTCTTGCGTCCATTGCTGTTACAGGAGCGATGCGTAGCACTCCATCAAAAGCTTTAGATGCGATTCTCAATCTGCTACCCTTGCACGAGTACGTGCAATAAGAAGCAGAAAAGGAATTGCTGAGACTGGAACGAGTTGAAAAGTTTATGCCAGGTGATCTTGTAGGTCACCTGAGCATTTCACAATACTTCCAAAATAGGCCAGTAATGAAAGTAATGAAAGTCACGATCGTTGTCAGTATGATTTGTGTAGGTTTCTTGAAAGAATGATGCAAATGGAGTGTCCTCTGAATTATCTCCATCTTTCTCGTCTAATGTCATTTTGAAGGGAAAGCTTGTTGACTTAAGTTTAGACTTTACATAATTGAAAAAGTTTTTTGGACAGGATTTGATTTCACTTTCGGTTTTTTCGTTATAATCTGAAACAGCGGAAGAAATTGCTGTATTTAGTTGATTGCAGATATTCAAATACTTCGCCAAATTATCTTGATTTTCGCATTTTCTGTAGGTTTTATGAGCCTTTTGCTTTCGATTCTTTAAATTAAGAATTTGTAAACCAAACAGGATATTAGGAGTTGTAATTGCGTCGCTTTTTCATGAATGGAACTTCTTCTTTAATAATATCTGATAAAATTTTATAAAAGACATCCACAGCGCAATCAATATTTGTCTGACTCCTCAAAACGGATTGCCAGTTAGCCCTATTTAACTTAGCCTTAATGTTGTCAAAGTCTGCTTTATTAAAATCCAATACATTTTCGAATTCACAGTCAAAGGGGTTACAATTATTATGTACAAATACAGAGTACTCAATTGCCGTATGAAATATTTCATTTTTCCATAAAGGATCAAGAGATTCAGTCACACAGAAATCTTCATGTATATTTGTAAGTAAAAAATCCAAGAAACAGTTTTGTCCATTTTTTACGTGATTTATTTGATTAAGTCCCAAGTTGGCAATTTTCTCAAAAATAAATTGTAATGTGTCATTATCACCAACGACTGGCAGAAGAATACTCTCATTTTCTGCATCAGGAATAAAGTCTGCACCGCGCTGATTGAAGTCTCCGTATACATGTACTTTATATTCAGGAGGAAGCTGAGATACAATTTTATCAGCTGCTTCAAAGAACTTCTCATATGTTGATTTACATGCTAGATCAGGTGGAAAATACACTGAAGCGAAAATGTGAGTTTCCCCATTAATATGAGCTTTAACCCACACATGTTCGAACTCCTTAAATTTAGGCGAAATTATTTGTTCTGAATTATATTTGGTTGAAATTGCGACTACTACTCCTCCGCCAGATTGTCTTTTGGTTAAAACTAAATCACGGTCACATCTGAACACGTTAAAGTTGCTACCAAAAGCTTCTTCATTTTTAATACCATCGTTCCAACTAGTTTCAGTGCCCAGTATGACTGAAAAATTTGAACTTAATATATTATTATATATTGCATTAATTTTTGGTGCACTACTCATACGATTAAAATTCTGACAATAGATCAGGATTTCAGTGGCAGATGAATTGGTAGTAACCGATGGTAGTTTGTCAATTTCATGATTAGTATCAATTATTAATAACGATTTATTACCAGCTGTGTCCGGCTCGTCTTGGTCTGCCTCTGATGAGTGCGTCAGATTGTGGGAAAACACGAACGTTCACAGGAACACGAGGTACAGTGCTGGGAGAAAGAATTCCTCAAGGCGGGTCCAAATGTCCAATTCGAAGTGGGTGTCGGGCTCGTTTGTGGAAACTGGTCATCAACCGGATATGGATTCAGCGTTTCACCCTTTTGAAACCTAATTCCATGTTGTTTTTTAACTGGTGGCTTGGAGAATGTAACTTTCGCAGCTGCGAGTAAATCCTTATCCGGAGGTAGAAACGTAGTAGCTGGTTGGCGAACGCTGTCGTTGTTGTAATTGTAGTAACTGCAGCTGGGAGTGTTTTCCCTTTTGTCTTTGCTCATTTTAGAATTTTTGCTAGTGCTCAAATGATTGTAATCCATTTTATCGCTTAAATTGGGGCGTGCATTACCGTTTGAATATACTGAACTGCTGTGCCGCTGTCTTCTAGCCTTTCTTCGTCTTCTGGCCTTATCTTTTGCTTTTTGCTGGTTTTCGCGACGCTGCTGACGAGCATCATAATCTGTCCAGTCAGATCGCCAGACGTTTTTGGAACCTAGCTTGCGCCAACCAGATTTTTCAGCATTTTGTGATTGGGCCAGATCCATTTCCACCGAAGTTTGAGCTAATTCGTCCATCAAACTAGGGGGTTTCGTCGATGAAGAAAAGCGTGCGTTGCAGATATTGGTGTCCAATGTATTAATTGCTCTAGCAAGCGACTTTACTTCCTTCAAAACGTCGCTTTCAACCGTTTGTGCGGCTTGCAACTGGCTTGAGTTATGCTCGTTGCAATGAGCAGCCATCTCTATAGTCAGGCTGCTTAAATTTTGTACTTCGCTGCATATAGTCTTAAGTTCGTGCGACAAATCGTTGGTAATATTTGTTAAATAATCTTCAACTCGCCGCTTAGTTTCTTCTATTGATGAGTTAACGAGGGAAGTTAGAAGATCTTTTAAATCTCCAAGTCCATCAGCGGCTATGGCACCTTTATTTCCATTTAAAGTTTGCATCGACAACTTTTTCTTTATGTCGATGAGCAACCCCTCCATGCGATCGACTGCGTCGTGTAACACGTCAATTTTGTTTTGCTGACTGAGGCGGAGGGTAACCTCTGTGTTGTTATGCACCTTTGGGAGCATCCCAAGGAAAAGCTTCTCTTAGGATTCTGAGACAAGCTATCACAGGATTCTGGAAGAATTCCTTTCGAGATTCCAAGTGTATTATTCTCACAAAATTAAATTTCCTTTTTTTTTCAGAATGCACTGTCTCAACGTTATATCTATTTTTGAATCAGTGTCGCGAAATGTTCGATGTGCTGTGCAATCTCAAATTTGGAAATATTGAATTTATTTTGACAATAAAAACATACCATACACTTGAACGACATGCAGTAAACGAAGCATTTATAGATTTGTAATATTTTATAATATCGATTCGATGAATCGATTCACAAAAATCGATGTCTCAGCCAGATTTGCCCAATGCTATACGACAGTATGGACCACAGAGAGAGAGATGGAAAATCATAAACGAGAACGGCTTCTCCAGGAAGCTCATAAGATTCATTTCAATGTTGAGTAATGACTTCTAGTGAAGTGGTTGGTGCACTTTTGTAGTTCTAGAAGGAATGGACTGTTACGTTCGAGTAGTGTGAAGACGTTTCTAAAGCTGTTGCTGCTGTAGCTTAGGAACAACGTCCGGCATAGAAAATATATGTCGTTTTGATTGCACATCGATGGCTGCAAGGCCGAAAACATCCACACGATGGCATCCACAAAGTTACCGAAGATGGCACATATTTATACCACTCAAATCAGCATATAGGCCGGGCCCGTAGCGTAGTGACTACACGTTCACTTCATAAATGGATGGGCATGGATTCGATCCCAGCCCCGACACATACAATTTTCGTCAGTTGCTCTTCCCCCGAGAGTGGCTGGCACCTCACCCTCTTTTCAGCATATGCTCATAATGGACCCTCAATCGAACTGGAAAAGGAACAAGAACCACACATCAACATCCTCGTGCTCATCATTCTACCATGGACAGGGTAGAAAAGTGACAGAAGCGCAAAGGCAATCAGTTCGATATAGTAGAACAAGAATAGAATACATTTAGGCGCTTTACAAAGTGTAAGGAGTGTATCGTAAAGTAGTTGAAAATGTTTACAATAGCCTCAAAAATAGTTTAATACAACTTTTAAGTAATTTTATTTTTGGAGATACTGTATAAATCCATGAAAAAAGAAATAGCTTTTAACATTTTCTAAAAATGTTCTTTAAACTAGGTTTTTAACCTAGATTACTGAACGCATGTTTTTAAATTTTTGCACACCTTCTAAAAAATTGAAATTGTGAAAAAAGTTCGATAATGTTCGAATATTGTCAACTTTATTGTGCAAATATAATAAGCTCCAGAATCCTCATGATATAGGCAAATTATTTTTTTCAAGAAAAATCTCCACTGTATTTAAGCACAATTCTTAAAAATGAAATAAGGCCATTTTTTAGGAACCCCTTTTTTCTATGCTCCTCCAAATCATGTTTACGCAAATAAAAAATACATTAAATGAAAAATTCGCATTTTTTTAAATAGGGTATGTTTTTTAATTTGTAACGAAATATTGTTCCACCCTAATATTCAGCCGTTTTAGTTCGAAAATGCACAACCTGAGCTTTCGGTAAGTTGGTACTGCCATCTAACGAATACTAGGAAAACTCTGATAGCTTAAATTTCGTGCACTTTTATCGAGTTCCACTCACATTCGTTCATTCATCTACTCGATCGTGCGATAGCACCCGATTTTGAAGTTCATTCGATTGTGCTCGAACAATATGGGTTGTGTGGAGCGATCGAATGCGATTATTTGAATTTTCAAAGGAAACTTTTCATGCCTGGGAAACCCGAGTAGTTTTCCACTCCGGATTGAAAATCAATACCTTGTTGGGTACAATAGGTCTTTTGATTGGACTAATGCGCCATTTGAGCAGAGTGCTTAGTTAAAGACAGACGTACTATTGTGAGTTTTAAAAGATAAGTGAAGCCACTACATATTGTATGTACTTCAAACTAGATTGCAACGAAAATCGTTTGTAAAGTTGTGAAACTAAGTAAGTGATAATATCAATAGTGCCGTTAAACCATTTGCTAATGCCCAATATCGTATTTGCAATAGATTCGAGAGTTAGCATTGAAGCACATGTTAGAGCCCAGTAAAGCCTAGTTGTGAGTAAGATCAGGGCAGGCTTAGGTAAGCATAAAGCATTACTCATAATGTTCAAATTGGCTGAAAATATCCCGTTGAACAGGATTCCCTACTCAACGTGGGGTGTGGGTGTAGGCTCAACTTTTGGTGACCACGTGCTCCTCCGTCAACCAATGTGGGCACAGTTCGACGAGCATTCAACGTTGTCTCGACGATAACGACACGGTAGTTAATCACGTGCTTAATCCCAATTGCCCCTCTGTGAATCAGTGCTCGAATTTCAACGTTTCGGCTGCCCACTGGCGGGTTCATTTCAAGCCATACGCATACGCAGCCCGGCCACTCAAGAAAATCTGCTCGATTGAAAGGCGTCATCAATCTGCCTTTCGTGGCGTTCATTGGCGCAGCAGCGAAACCTTCGAGCACCGGGGAGTTTGGGTCGAGATGTTTTCCTAGTGAATGCGGCGTCGAGGTTTGAAAAGCTGATGCTGCCCGAGCACGTTGATCCACCCACCGGAAACATTGTTATGCGATCGCCAACGAGCAGTTTCTACCGACACGTGCAACGCTTCGAGGGAGCTCCCGTCAGCCAGGTATAGGGAAGAAGATCAGGTAGGAGTAGATTACCTAAAACGGCCCCTTTACGAATGTATCCCCTAAAATAGAAAGCAAAAATTAATATAAAGCTGTTTTTTTTGGGTTAGTCTTTACATAATTTCCCAGTTCTAATGGTATCATTAGTCCTAGTTTTTTTAAATTTTCGTTTGTGCGGTTTGTTGATGAGTAATTTCCAGTTGGGTTTTGAAAGGTTTCGCTACATAACGTGCTTCGTGATTTGGGTGTAGCCAGTGAACGAGAGTGTTTGAACCACTTTAACCCGCCTTAAGATTGGAGTCTCAGCCGGACTCAGACGCACGTCGGCAGTCTTCCTAGTTCGGGAAGTGGCGCTTAAACTGCCGAACGGTTGTGAGTACATACTAATTCGTTACATTTGGCGCCCAACGTGGGGCCCGCAAAGTGATTACAGTTGAAACTCAATTTGGTTTTGGTCTCAAAACTTGCTTTCTATGTTTTATTTTCTTTTTTGGGTCAGTTGTAAGTTAGTTAAAAGTAAGGAAATAGCTTATAGTCAATTGAATTCGAATTCGGAATATTTAGTCAATAGTGCCTACTCACTTGAATAATATTGAATTTGTATATAGATAAGTTATTTGATTTTTTTTTCTATATTTTCTTTTTGCATTCTTTTTTTTATTTTATTTTTGTTATACTTTTATATCTTGGATTCTTTATGATGGATTTCTATCGAATAAATACTAATGATCTGGAGGAAGATGAACTGAATTATGAACTCATGATTCGAGGGGCTTCAACGGATGGCCCACTTGATTCACGTCGCCGAGCATTGCGTAACTTGCTTCGAGAGCGACAAAATGGATACAATCAGCAAATTGCTGACCAGTTGATGTTCACCGACTATGAAGTGTTGCCTCGACAGCTTCATAGAATCGGATTGTTGTTGTCGTCAGGTTTAACAGCCGGTTGTCTGTCCCGATTGGTACACTACCACATGCGAGTTAGACGGTATGTATCTAGGGATGTCATGCAAGCGGAAAATCAAAAGCTGTTGTTGGATCTGATCTCCCGAATGGGTGAGCAGTATTTCGGGGTAAATTTTGAACTTGTTATGGGGCCGTCTAATGAACTAGGGACCATGGCCCCAGATATAGCCTATTCCGAGGAACATTTGGCCGGCAATCAATCGCATCAGCCCCTTGAGGGTGTGGCTCGTTCCGTCATTCCATCGGCAGGGAATTTGTCCGAACAGAATAGGTCCATGGAAATGATTGGAAATCGAAATGTTGAGGGATCGTTAGATGTACAGCCGGATGAAATCGAGGGAGCCGTAGGGGAAGGGCCCAACCCGAGTGAGGTTTTGAACCAGGGGGACCATCGTTCCTCTAGTTTGCCATCGAGTCTTCGACAATCCTCTAAGCATGGATTGTTGCTGCCTTCTCAATTAGCTGAAGCCACACAGCCGAGGCTATCGCAGCCACCTCCAGGGTTTTCAACAAACGCTCTAAGGGGTGCGCAACAAATGCAAAATGTTATCAGGGCTGAAGTTGTCGATCCCGTATCCAACTTCAAGACTCCGCCGGTTACTCAAACGGACCCTCCGGTATCTCTTGGATTTTCAAGTATCCTCAGCCAACAAAATTTTAATTTTGATAATCCTCAGTTCCAACGAAGTGGCGGTGAGCATACCCAGAGTCGGAAAATGGTACCGACAGGGCAAGGGTCTACAGGTAGTGCCTATGGGGTTACGCCTCGGGCCAGGCCTGAGCCAAGAAACCCTTCGGCACCAGTTGTTTCGGTTATGAACCGGAGTGAGCATGACTATATCCACGTTTCTGAGGTCGAACAACTCGTTCGTCGAGCGGTTCGGGAGGCTCTTGAACAAGAGAGGCAAAATCGAGTGGAAATGGGCGTTAAGGTGTCTCATCTTGCGAGTAATATTGCTAACGTAAGTCTAGGCAACGTGGGAGTCGAGCAAATTACTCGTGAAAGAGAAAATTCGACCTCTCATCAACGCGCTCTTTACGAACCAATCCCTCCTCTTCAGTTGAATCCCCAAGGGGAACAACCAGAACAAATCAATCGGTGGAATCAACCTAGGGTGATTCCTGAACCGGTTCCATCCATGCCAACGATGCAACCTGAAATGCAATCAGAACATGTAATGACAGGGCGATACCCTGCGTCTAGGATGTTCCTTAGAGAGGAACAACCGTACACTGCTCCGACTAGTTCCGAGGCAACCAGGAATTATCAGATGCCTCAAGATTATTCTAGAGCATTCAGAAACGATGGTTCCGTGGGAGATGCTAATGTGGGCTACCTCGGTCGCAGGCAACCACATCAGCAATGTGCCATTATCGAGAAGTGGCCTAAATTCTCCGGGGACACGAATACGGTGCCCGTTACGGATTTTCTTCGACAGATTAATATCCTCTGTCGATCTTATGCAATTAGTAAGCAGGATTTAAGAATGCACGCCCACCTTCTATTCAAGGAGGGAGCCTATGTGTGGTATACCACATATGAAGAAAAATTTCATTCGTGGGAGATTCTGGAAACGTATCTTAAAATGCGGTACGATAACCCGAATCGGGATCGATTGATCCGAGAAGAAATGCGTAATCGCCGACAACGGCCAAACGAACTATTTAGTGCGTATCTCACTGACATGGAAATGTTGGCACAAAGAATGATTCGAAAAATGAGTGAACAGGAAAAATTTGAACTAGTTGTCGAAAATATGAAGATTTCGTATAAAAGACGACTGGCCTTAGAACCCATACAATCCATCGAACACTTGGCACAACTTTGTTTCAAGTTTGATTCGTTGGAAAGCAACTTGTACCATGTTTCGGGTCAACCCAAACCCATGGTAAATCAGCTGAACCTTGATGAAGTAGATTCAGACGACGAACCTGGAGTAGAAGATCCGGCCCTCCTATGTACCCTGCAAGCAAAAAAGGCATGGCTCTCGAAGAAAACTGGAATCAGACCCAAGGTTGGGAATGAGCCTAAAAATGATGCTCCAACACAAAATCTATTGTGTTGGAACTGCCAGCTCGAGGGACACATGTGGAGAGATTGCGATCAACGCAAAAAGATCTTTTGCCATATTTGTGGTCAGATGGACACGACCGCACTTCGTTGTCCCAATAAGCATAATCTTTCTTCGGAAGAGGAGAAAGAAAAAAACGAATAAGCGAGGATGATTTGGGGAATCGTTATCCTCCGGATGGTGAACAGATTCCCGTTTGCTATGAACACTTTAATGGAGTGTATCAGATCCAAACTCATGTAAATCGTTGTCCTCACCTCAAAGTGCGAATTCTGACCGAAGAAATTGAGGGTCTTGCAGATACAGGCGCCAGTGTATCTGTTCTTAGCTCGTTAGATTTAATCAGCAAATTAGGACTTAAGGTGAAACCCGTGGCTCTTAAGGTATACACAGCCGATGGAACTGCGTATCAATGCTTAGGATACGTAAATATCCCTTATTCCTTCCAAAACGTGACTCATGTAGTTCCTACCTTAGTCATTCCGGAACTAAGTAAAGACTTAATCCTCGGGATGGATTTTCTCAATCAATTTGGATTCCAGTTAGCGCTTCCTGGAACAGAAATTGCGTTGTCCTCAAGTGAAGAAGCTAATACTGGTGCGGCCATAAATGGGTTAGAATTGAATTTTGCCGAAGGTTACTTCGGAGAGCCCGAACACATTTGTTTTCAACTTGTCCCTAGTCCTAGTTCCAGCGAACGAAATGATTCGGAGATCGAGGACGCAAGCCTAGAAATGCCCACGGTCGAAATTCCCGAAAATGTCATCCAATCCCCTTCTGACCTCACCACGGAACATCCGCTCAGTGAAGAACAGAAACAAAGTCTTTTTGATGCCATACAGTATTTACCCGCAACCAAGGACGGACACCTTGGAAGAACTGATCTAATTAAACATGAAATAGAACTACTACCGGGTGCAAAACCAAAGAAAGTCACGTACTATCGTTGGTCACCAACGATAGAAGCGGTAATCGACGTCGAGATTGAGCGCATGCGCAAGCTTGGCGTTATCGAAGAATGCTTTGGCGCAGTAGATTTTCTAAATCCACTGTTGCCCGTCAAAAAAGCAAGTGGAAAGTGGAGGATCTGCCTCGATTCTCGACGCTTAAATCAGTGTTCGAAGAAAGATGAATTCCCTTTCCCCAACATGATGGGAATTCTCCAACGCATCCCCAAGTCGAAATATTTTACGGTAACTGATTTGTCTGAATCATATTACCAAGTCCCATTAGAGGTATCGGCGAAGGATAAGACGGCTTTCCGAACCAATAAAGGCCTATACAGGTTCGTGGTCATGCCATTCGGACTGACCAATGCCCCAGCCACAATGGCTTGGTTAATGTCCCGAGTACTTGGGCATGATTTGGAGCCCCAGGTCTACGTATACTTGGATGACATAATTATCATCTCAAATACTTTTGAGGAGCATTTACGCCTCATCGAAATAGTTGGACGGAGGTTACAGGCCGCGGGACTCACCATTAATCTACAGAAGAGTAAGTTCTGTCAATCAAGAATCCGATACTTAGGCTATGTTTTATCCGAGGATGGATTAACAATGGATGTAAGCAAAATCCAGCCGATCCTTGACTATCCGGTACCAAAAACCGTGAAGGATATCAGGAGACTCCTTGGGCTCGCTGGTTTTTACCAGAAATTTATTCCGAACTAGCATAGCATAGCATAGCATAGCATAGCATGAATACTTGCACAAATCTTGGATGGAGTTGCAAAGTTGAATATTTCCATTGACATTGCTGATGTCGCTACTATCTACAATGTCATAGATTCACTCAGCTCCACACACCTGGCCAAGTCCTTGCAAGCATTTAAAAATCCCTTCATCAACTTAGAAAGAGCCCAGAACTGAAGCATCTTCCAATAGATGAGAGGATGTTGAAAATAGCGAATTTTCAACTTATATGCAGTTATAAAGTAAATATACTGAAGTAGAATTATTTATAAATGAATAATATTGGAAAGATCTCACCAATTGTTGTGGGGTTTTTGTGGTTCAATGCCGATCATCTAATTGCCTTGATTAATGTTCTTCTCTGTAAAGAACAACACAATACTCAGCAAAGAACAACACAATACTGAACACTAAACACCCGCGCATCTATTGTTTTGATTTTCACTCGAGACAATAGCGAACTCGATCGATTATGCTGCCATACTCACCCCTTACAGGAGCAATGCATACACAGCAAAGAACAACACAATATTGAATACTAAACACCCGCGCATCTATTGTTTTGATTTTCACTCGAGACAATAGCGAACGCGATCAATTATGCTGCCATACTCACCCCTACAGGAGCAATGCATGCACAGCAAAGAACAACACAATACTCTACCAGAAATTTATTCCGAACTATTCACAAATTACTACGCCCATAACTAACCTGCTACGCAAAGATCGTCGAAAAATTTTCCTGGACCGAGGATGCTAATTTAGCATTCAACCAACTAAAAAGTGCCCTGGTTAGCGCACCAGTTCTCGCAAACCCAGACTTCGGCAAACCCTTTGTGATCGAAACTGACAGTTCCGATCTTGCCGTGGGTGCCGTCCTAACTCAAGTGTTAGATGGAATTCGGAGGCCAATTGCATATTTCTCAAAGAAATTGTCGGCCACCCAAAAGCGTTACAGCGCGACAGAACGGGAGTGCCTAGCTGTCCTTTTGGGCATTGAAAATTTCAAACACTTTGTAGAGGGTCAAACGTTCATCGTCCAAACAGATGCGATGAGTTTGACTTTTTTACAAAGCATGTCGATTGAAAGCAAATCTCCGCGCATTGCCCGATGGGCGTTGAAGTTGGCAAAATATGATATATTACTGCAATACAGGAAAGGAAGCGAGAATATTCCCGCAGATGCACTGTCCCGAGCAGTTTGCTCGATAGTTGCTCCGTTAACCGATCCGTATATTGACCAGCTGCGAAAAATGATTGAAAATCATCCCGAACGTTATACTGATTTTAAGATTGTTCAAGGGAAGATCTATAAATTCATAACGAATTCGACTTTGCCTGAAGACCCCAGCTACCGGTGGAAATATGTTGTTCCCCAAGCTGAGAGAAAAAATATTCTGCAATCGATACATGAGGAAGCTCACCTCGGTACTGTTAAAACGCTAGCAAGGGTCAGGGAACGTTTTTACTGGCCACGGATGGCGACGGAAATTAAGCGCTTTTGCACACGCTGTGAAGTTTGCAAGGAGTCCAAGGTGCCTAACCAAAACGTAACTCCACTCTCCGGAAAACCAAAATCGTGTAGCAGACCATGGGAGTTGATATCCATGGATTTCTTGGGGCCATATCCCCGTACGAAAAATGGGAACATGTGGATTCTCGTGGTGTGTGACTACTTTTCAAAATTTGTCATGGTGCAGTGTTTACGAACGGCGACTGCTCCTGCCGTCTGTGCATTTGTCGAAAATATGATTTTTAACTTATTTGGAGCGCCTGCCGCCTGTATTACAGACAACGCACAAGTTTTCAAGTCCGAGAAGTTCCAAAAACTGCTTAACAAATACGTCGTTACCCATTGGAACTTGCCGGTTTACCACCCGAGCCCAAACCCTACAGAAAGGGTTAATCGTGTCATAGTGACCGCGATTCGATGCTCTTTAAATAGAAAAATTGATCACAAAGAGTGGGACGAATCAGTACACCACATCGCTCGGGCAATACGCACCAATGTGCACGATAGCACAGGTTATTCGCCTTATTTTATAACGTTTGGGCGGAATATGGTTAGCACCGGGGAAGAATATGAGCACCTCCGGCGTGCAGACATGGGTACGACTCAAAACCCACAAATTCGCAGTGAGGAGATGGACAAACTGTACCAGATCGTCCGAGAAAACCTCATGAAGGCGTACCTAAAATACAGTGGTAGTTATAATTCAAGAGCCAACGTAAAACAGCATTTCAATAAAGGCGACATTGTTTACAAAAAAGAGGTCCATTTGTCAGATAAATCTAAAAATTATGTTGGCAAATTTGCTAACAAATATAGCAAAGTGAGAGTTCGAGAAGTAATTGGTTCAAACGTCTATCTCCTCGAAGATTTGAACGGCAAACCATTAACCGGTAGCTATCACGGCTCCTTTCTTAAACGAGCCTAGTGTTGTTCAAGCTATGACGGTGCCTAGGGCAAAGCACATAAACAAAAACACTATAAAACACCCATTGTGGTTTCCTCTACAGTCCAACGTTGAGATGTTACTCCGTATTTCCTCCGTTGTTGACCAGTCCCGTTATGAAGAATCCATAGCTCATTCAGGTGCTGTTTTTCTCACCGTGATTCAGCCTCACACTCAGGGAAGCAGAGCAGCACGCAACTTTGTTTATATTTTCACATAGTCCTTTTTCAATATTTCAGTAGCCTTCCGCGTAAAATTTTTGTATCCACAAATAGCTTACCATTCCGTCATACTCCTTTGTTCAGATTGTTGACGATTATCCTCCAATTTCCGATAAATTCGCTCATCTGCAGATCCTAAAAATTTCATATTCGTCACCAAATCAGTTTTTCCTTTTTTTTTGTCTTGTAAGGCACGGTTTGACAGTTCTAATCAGTCAGTTCGAAAATGTTCGAAGAGTAGGTGCAAGCGATATTTTGAATTGCTTTTGTGAAGCGAAACATTAGGGTAGGCCAGAAAAACCTTGATTGAGGTTGAAGATTTTTTTTCGATTATTATCGGAAGTAATTCGGTTTGATAAGCAAATTAAAGTTTCCAAATATGTTTGGAGTAAATTGGTCGGAAAACTTACTGCAATTTTCAGATATATCTGAAGTAAATTGGAAAAAAAGAATTAGAAGTTGGTTTCGAATCAGTGGTAGTAGAATGAATAAGTTAGGCTTAGAGTTGGATTTGATCGGAGCAATTGACCCAAGATAGGAATATAACGTTCATTGTTTTGCTATGTTTAGTTTATAAATTTAAAATGAAATTAAAAAAAAAAAACTATATATTCTAAAATAATTCTTATAGAAACTATTTTATGGGTAACCCTAAACATTATAAAAATTATGAAATTTTCAATAAAAATTTCATAATTTTTATACAGTTAGAATGGGCGAAATGTAACGAAATATTGTTCCACCCTAATATTCAGCCGTTTTAGTTCGAAAATGCACAACCTGAGCTTTCGGTAAGTTGGTACTGCCATCTAACGAATACTAGGAAAACTCTGATAGCTTAAATTTCGTGCACTTTTATCGAGTTCCACTCACATTCGTTCATTCATCTACTCGATCGTGCGATAGCACCCGATTTTGAAGTTCATTCGATTGTGCTCGAACAATATGGGTTGTGTGGAGCGATCGAATGCGATTATTTGAATTTTCAAAGGAAACTTTTCATGCCTGGGAAACCCGAGTAGTTTTCCACTCCGGATTGAAAATCAATACCTTGTTGGGTACAATAGGTCTTTTGATTGGACTAATGCGCCATTTGAGCAGAGTGCTTAGTTAAAGACAGACGTACTATTGTGAGTTTTAAAAGATAAGTGAAGCCACTACATATTGTATGTACTTCAAACTAGATTGCAACGAAAATCGTTTGTAAAGTTGTGAAACTAAGTAAGTGATAATATCAATAGTGCCGTTAAACCATTTGCTAATGCCCAATATCGTATTTGCAATAGATTCGAGAGTTAGCATTGAAGCACATGTTAGAGCCCAGTAAAGCCTAGTTGTGAGTAAGATCAGGGCAGGCTTAGGTAAGCATAAAGCATTACTCATAATGTTCAAATTGGCTGAAAATATCCCGTTGAACAGGATTCCCTACTCAACGTGGGGTGTGGGTGTAGGCTCAACTTTTGGTGACCACGTGCTCCTCCGTCAACCAATGTGGGCACAGTTCGACGAGCATTCAACGTTGTCTCGACGATAACGACACGGTAGTTAATCACGTGCTTAATCCCAATTGCCCCTCTGTGAATCAGTGCTCGAATTTCAACGTTTCGGCTGCCCACTGGCGGGTTCATTTCAAGCCATACGCATACGCAGCCCGGCCACTCAAGAAAATCTGCTCGATTGAAAGGCGTCATCAATCTGCCTTTCGTGGCGTTCATTGGCGCAGCAGCGAAACCTTCGAGCACCGGGGAGTTTGGGTCGAGATGTTTTCCTAGTGAATGCGGCGTCGAGGTTTGAAAAGCTGATGCTGCCCGAGCACGTTGATCCACCCACCGGAAACATTGTTATGCGATCGCCAACGAGCAGTTTCTACCGACACGTGCAACGCTTCGAGGGAGCTCCCGTCAGCCAGGTATAGGGAAGAAGATCAGGTAGGAGTAGATTACCTAAAACGGCCCCTTTACGAATGTATCCCCTAAAATAGAAAGCAAAAATTAATATAAAGCTGTTTTTTTTGGGTTAGTCTTTACATAATTTCCCAGTTCTAATGGTATCATTAGTCCTAGTTTTTTTAAATTTTCGTTTGTGCGGTTTGTTGATGAGTAATTTCCAGTTGGGTTTTGAAAGGTTTCGCTACATAACGTGCTTCGTGATTTGGGTGTAGCCAGTGAACGAGAGTGTTTGAACCACTTTAACCCGCCTTAAGATTGGAGTCTCAGCCGGACTCAGACGCACGTCGGCAGTCTTCCTAGTTCGGGAAGTGGCGCTTAAACTGCCGAACGGTTGTGAGTACATACTAATTCGTTACAAATTTATGTACGAGTAAGTTAGAGCAAAAAATAGAATTTTATAACCTTTCAAGATATTAAAAGCAGAACCTCAAAGTTTTACCAAAAAAATAGACGTTTTTTGGAGTGGACCATTTTGTAGATATAGGAGATTTATCTATCGAAAATATGAATTTTGAAAGTCGGTGTTGAATGATATGTTATGTGTACATAACTGCTAACAAGCATCAATATTTTCCAGATTTTTTATCGTACAAATTTTATTCGCTACAGATTTTTGAAATGTTGAAAAATTTTAACAAAATTGCATTCTGTGCAGATTTTTATTTTGTGAGGTGTATTCATTAAACCATATTTTCAATAACACTAAACATTTTCCAAATGTTTCCATGCTGTTCTAAACTTATGTAACTATATTGTGAAGATTTCATAGAAGAACCGAAATGAAAAGACAAACCCAGCTTCGAGATAGAGCATCCTGAACATTTTCAACTACTTTCCGATACACTCCTTAAGTGCCAAAAGGAATAGCTCACGCAGTGCCCTAGTGGACAAAAGATCTGTAAAATAGGTTAGGGTAAACAGGTATAATATGCCCCCCCTAAGCAGAAATGGCAATATATCTAAAACTGGTGCCTTATTCCATCTATTGTCCACTGCAAATCGTTGTTCCTAAAGTCAGTGAAGTGTTGCATGCAAACTATGCCTTTGGAGGGGCGGCTATTGAAGCTTTGTAACGTTTTTCGAAAACGTACAAAAATTTGCCTTATCAAAACAAACGGGGCAATACGCCCCATCAAAAGAAAAACGTCCAGCCCCGTGATAAAACTGTCCCAGGGTATAATTCCACTACATGCTTATCCTAGGAGGGTCTTTTAACAAGTGTTTAACTGCATAAAGGTGGAAAATAACACAAGCGAACAGAGTTAGCTTCATTTAGAATGAAGTCAGTTTACAAGAGGTAAAATATTACGCCAAAAGCCTCGATTTCAGACTTTTTGATATTTTTGTCGCTTTTCTATAACAATTAACTAATGGATCAGCTTGATGGCAATTATTCTTCAATATTCAAGATTTCTAATCGATCACGCATGCGAAAAGCACTTGAATCGCTAGAAAATGAAGGGGGGCGTTTTGCCCCGGTGGGGCGCATTATACCCTTTTACCCTAAGTGATTGAAGAATAAAAAAAATCAGCATATGGGTTGGTAAGTCGGATAAAGTTCCTTATCCGTTGTAGACGCACCGGTGTGTTCTCAAGTGTATAGATTTCGCTTTGGGGGTGACCACTGCGATTTCAAAAGTTGGAAGCTCAGTGAGTGGGCATCCGAACAACACTAGTCGTGCATTGAGGTCATTATGACCCAGGCAGGCACGCTGAGCGTGCAGAAGGTTGAGTGTTAGCAAATGTATGAAGAAGGTCAAACATCGTCCAACAAACGAAATTTTGCTGCACCAGTGTATTTGAAAGACAAACCATAATAATGGATTAACTATAAACACTGTACCACAACCACAATACCACAATAATCGGGTGAACTACCCTACTCATGGTTTATTCAACTGTTGTTACCTTCCATCCACCGCACTATCATCACCTCTCTATACGTTGGAATGTTCCCGAAACAATTGGATGTCACATCACATGTCTCTCTGTTATGAACTTCACTCGTTGCAGTATTTAGCAATCAGATCAATTTGATCGTTTTTTTTGTCATCGTGTGGGTTATTTCCACCAGATTATTTTTGTCTTATTGTAGATGGTGGTCATTCTCACTGATTCTTGCCGCAATCTATATAAAGTCCGGGATCTCATGTTTTTTTTTTTAATTTTCGGAGGGTAAAAACATGTCTTTTAATATGTGAATAAGCCAGATGTATATGAAAGGAAAATGTAGGTTGTTTTGGTGGCCATCTTGGATTTGGTCGTATTTTTGAAATCTTATCATGAAAGGTTATTTATCATTGTGTTTGCAACCATCAGGTTCAAATCTGATCTCACTATTAGAAATCTGATACTTTTGCTTTCCGAAATTTAGATGAGGATTGTCTACAACAATGAGATATTGGCGACAAACATATCTAAAAGTCCAATCTACAAAAGAGAGGCTCTCTTTGTTCCGATTCTCTTTAAATTATTACGATGTCACAGTGGACATTTTGACAATTTGCGATGTGTAGATTGGAAAAGGATTGTTTAATCTACCTTTCGATGCAAGAATTGAATCAAAATTTGTAAATACAAGCACGTTATAATCGAAAGAGAGGAGACTTAAAGAGAGCATCTTATCCGCACTTCGGACCTATAGAAATGTTTGGCCTGATATCGCTGAAAACGTAAAGTAACCTTTGAATTTCCCGCAAGTTGGTGTCAGCGAGAATGTTTCACTGTGCGTTGCGTTATTCGCTGTCAACTGTCAACGACACTGACAAAGTAATGAATAATTATCAGCTCCTGCGCAAACGTCGCAATTTTTAAGCACATTCTAGCACAAAGATGTCATCTTTAAGATAGGCTGGTCGAACTTTCGATGATTCAGGATAAACGTTTCACTCTTGTTCGATGTATGACTCGCATGACTCGCATGACTATACATTTCCACTGTATGAAGTAAAATTGATACAAATGGTGGTCGTTTATCATATTGATCTGCAGTAGATAATCACTTATGTGCCATTATAAGACGAAGATGGGCTTCAAATGGAGCTATTGCGGTTTTTGTTACGATTATGGTGGGAATAGAGGGGGAAAGAAATTTGAGCTTCGATGAAGATATATGATGGCGTTCAATGGAAAAAAAAAATAAAATACTGGTAAATATCGATTTTTATTGTCTTTCAGTTTGTGGCTCCTAAATTATTTAGTCCTCTTTTCCTCCCCAAAGCCACCATGGTATTCGAGTGGATACTAAGAGATTCAAATGGTAAACATACGAGAACATAACAAAATAACAGAACATTATCTTGGTTGTTGCCTTGTTGGGACCGAAATAGCCCAAATGAATTTATTCGGCTATATTCATACTTGATACTTGATGAGCTACAACTCGTAGCGGTGAGTCTACGCCGAATGAAACATTCGCCTCCACTGGTCACGGTCCTGGGTCAATCGCTTCCAGTCACCCTGAACGTTTAGAGCCCTTAGGTCCTCCTCAACTGCAAAAAGCCACCGTGTGCGCGGCCTACCGCAAAGCCGACGACCCCTTCCTGATTCTCTGCTGAATATGATTTAAGATTGTCTTTCCTCTGGCATACGAGCTACGTGCCTAGCCCACCGCAGCCTGCCGTGTTTTATTCACTTCACTATGTCCATCCCTTCATATACTTGGTACAATTCGTGGTTCATGTGACGCCGCCAGATGCCGTCCTCCAGTTAAACGCCGAGTATTGTTCGCAGCACTTTACGTTCGAAGACTCCAAAGGCTCTCCGATCAGCTTCTCTCCACGTCCACGATTCATGGCCATATAGATAGAGCAACCGGAAGAATCAGAGTCTTGTACAATGCGAGTTTTGTCTTCGTTTGCAGCCTACGGGACTTCAGCTGGTTTCGCAGACCGAAAAGGCCTGATTCGCAGCAGCAATCCGTCTATTCACCTCGCGGGTAAGGGAACGTCCATAAATTACGTCACGCTTTGAGGGGGGAGGGGGGGTTCAGCAAAGTGTGACGACCCATACAAAAATTTCAGTGGTCCCATACAAAAAGTGTGACATAGGGGGGAGGGGGGGGTTGAAAATGGTCGATTTTTGCGTGACGTAATTTATGGACGTTCCCTAACATCATTATTGCACGTTACTAGAGTACCAAGATAAACAAATTTGTCCACAACATCGAACTATTCACCACCTAGCATCACTTCGTCACCACTACCACGGCCGGACCGACGTGGACCACCAGCAATCATGTACTTGGTCTTTGTGGTGTTAGTCGTTTGTCCAATCCTCGCAGTATCCCTTTTAAAAGGTATGAACGCCTCTTCCACGGCCCGACGGTCGATCCCGCTGATGTCGGTACTCGGTATCATCCGCGAAGCCAAGGAGCATATGCGACCTCGTGGCAATGGTTCCGCTCCTTTGCACACCAGCTCTCCTTGTCGCTCCTTCCAGCGCCATGTTGAACAGTAAGTTCGAAAGAGCATCGCCCTGCTTCAGCCCGTCAAAGGTTACGAACGATGACGAAATTTCATCCGCAACTCCGTACATTTGATTTCGAACCGTCTAGCGTCGCACGAATCAGTCTAATTAGCTTCGCCGGAAAACCATGTTCGATCATAATCTGCCATAACTCATTTCTCTCCAATGAATCGTATGCCACCTAGAAATCAATAAACAGGTGATGGGTCTGCAAGTTGTATTCCCGAAATTTATCGAGAATCTGCCGCAGGGTGAACATCTGATCCGTCGTTGATCAGCCCTCACAAAAACCCGCCTGGTATTCACCGACGAAGGACTCCTAAATCGGCCACAGCCTGTTAAACAGAATTCCGGACAAAATTTTGTACGCTGAATTGAGAAGATTCGGCTATATTATGCCGAACGTATTTTAGTTCGGCAGCCAAGATTCACGACATTTGTTTAATACAAATTGCAGTGACTTCCCTAGGCAAGAACTATCTTCGTGTCTACACGTACAGGGCATGTACATCAATGGGTAAAGCCAACTAACAGAAAAAAAACTCTCAGTTCAAATGTGTAGAACAAACAAAATAACAGAGTTCTAAAAAAGCTCATCAATTGATTTGCTGCGGTAAAGGAAAATATACTTGTACAAGGCATTCTTTCAACCCAAAAAGAAGACGATCCAAGAAATTAATCTTATATTATATCTATAACCGCATTCGGCAACTTTCTCGGCGATCGATACTTTTGTTCAGAGCCGAGCGGTAAGACAGGGTAGTAAACTCATCAAGCTACACAGGAATTTGATTAACTTCCCTCACCTGAACATCATTTCCGCTGGAGCTATGCCATGCTGCTCGTAAATTTGTTCGCTCGCTTTAAATTGGCATAATTTATTGCATTTACGGTTGACTGACATCGTCGGTTGTAAAGGTATAAAGGTGAACATATTGTTTTTACGCACCTAGTCGATTGTTGGGGAAACTAGAAGATAGCGTATGGTCGTTTGCCTTCAGGTCAGCGGAAGTTGCTGGTATTGCTTTTGATTAAGCGATCATGCAGGAGGGAAAATTATTTCACTTTTTAAAGAATATGTAGGGTTAAGTGGATGGAAAACTTGCAGGTAAGATGAATGAGAAACTTCTATGAGTTTGCACCGTAGAAGGTGAATGAATAACGAAGCTATACTTCAAATTTTCAAGAGTTCTGAAATGAAGATCCCATATTCTGCCACAAGTCAACCTATATCGGATAACTTTACTAAGAATATCATCAAGTGTCATCATTAGGCGTCACGAAGACATCTCTTCCAGAGATGCTATTTAAACCCTTGCCCTACATACAAGACCATACCCATATAGCCCTCAAAAGCCGACAAACTAAACCCATTCATCACCAACCAAGCGACGACGTGCCTTCAAAGACAACGAATGCCTGAGACACACCATGATTCCACGGTGCGCAAGCAAACGGTAGGCTTCCACACCATCCATCCACCCATCCACTCCCTGAAATCAGCTCGGTCTTATAAAACCCCACCAAGATACTGGTCTTTAATTGAAGACTTCATTATTATCCAATTAGGAATACTGCCGACGACGACGCGACACAGCAGCGCGTTTGTCGTCCTCGCCGTCGTTAGGGATCATGCCGCCAATTCAGCACACATCACCCACCATCAGCGTGGCAATTGGGCGGAAGGTTCCATCTTTTGGTCCTCCCTCTGCTTTTGCCATCACCCATCGTATCCAAATACAGTACGGTTGTGTCAGCACCAGCTTGGCAACTTTACCCACCAGGACATTGCATTGTTCGATGATTTTCAGCGTTTTTGCCACGGTCGCATATCCGAGCACGCAATTTTCGTTGGTGCGTTGATGGGAAGCCAACCACCAATGATGTAGGTAGTAGGGGTTATGTAGTGTTCACAATGTTGAAAGATGACGTTCCAGGAATTTAATTATGAGCATGATCGAGATTGACCGACCACAGTTGCTGCTCTGTTATTGCATAGAAACAGCTGTATTTACCCAGGAAACCATCAAACCATCATGTTAGGTACTACTTGAGATTAGTTGTAACCTCAATGTGTAAGCACGGCCAGTGTTTTCATTCTCAGCTAGTGGCAAAGCAATATACCAATGCTGGCTTCGTCCGAATGCAGAGGTCAATTCGGAAGGAAATGAAGCTGTGCTACTTGCTTCGATGGAAGCCATTGAGTCGTCACATTTGGAGTTTGGATGTAGGAAGAAAGAGGTTGCGTTTAGGCGTGATCTTGGTAAACCATATAACGAGGAGTTCAGTTAATACACGCAAAACAAGAAAAGCTACCAAAAATTGAGATATGCCTTTTCTACCAATTTATGTATTGAAAACATACAGAAAATGTGATAAATCATAATCCATTCGTTGTATTAAGATGCGCTACACAGTTCCATAGCTTCCATACCACTACACACAAACACCTCCATTCAAACCCGAGAAGTTGAACCGGGTTGCGTCTAAAAATAACTTTCGCTTCGCTGCTGAGCTTCGCGTCCTATTGTCTACATGGAATTTTCCACTTGCAAACAGCAACCTGCTGGATGCGGGCTTTTCAGTGTACAATGGGTCTAGAGTCGTATTTACGAAGACAAAAATGTTTCTGCCAAGTTCTGTCATTTCTTTTGTTTTTCATTATTGTGAAATGATTACGGTCAATCAAGTGTGGCTTATCCAAAAATCTGCTGATTAATTATTCTCTATACAATATCAGAATGTTTTACAAAGTTATAGCAAATTTACAAAAATAAAACATTCGATTGATTTGATTGATTTGTCTTTATTAAAGAGACTATCAGCCCTTGGATAAACATTCGAATCATTAGAACTTTTCGAAAAGTTTTCAATAAATTGCAACTTTTTTGCCTTTGGTCATATTTTAGTCGAGTCCAACGATACATGAAAACCAATACATTAGTCACAAACTTTCAAAATTTAATTTAATTCGGTTCGCTTAGTCCTAAGGTACAGTAATTTGATAAACGGAAGTCAAAAACTAGATATAGATAGAAGGGCTCTAATTTCGTGTAAAGTTGAATAATCAATCAAGCCCAAATTTGCACCAATTAAATCAAACTCGTTGAGGAACAAGTAATCAAAATTTGAATAGTTTTGGTGGACTTTATAAAAGGATACAACTTGCTAAAAATGTTTTAGGCAATTTTTAAAACTTAGCATGCTTTTGTATATACCACTAGGCGGTGCTAGAGGTCAAGCAAATTTTAAATTTAATATATCTCAGAATTCTGGTCACTTACAAAGTTGGTGTCTTTGACAATGTTGTTTGGTAGGTCAAGGGCTTACAGTTAATGGTACACTTGTTTCGAAATTTTGCCACAAGGAAGCGCAAGTTACACATTTGCAAAATTATGGAAATGAATGTTTTTTATCGTAAAGCAATCAAAAAGCTGTAATTTAGTTTTCTTTGAACATATTAAAGTCAAGCCAAAGGTTTTCAAAGAGCTATATATTAGTCATAAATGTGCAAAATTTCATTTCATTCGGTTCACTTAATCCAGAGATATAGCAGTTTAACGAAGAACACTCAAATATGAAACATTTTACTAGAGTCGCTCCAACTTCATGTAAAACTATCCAATCGAGCTCAAATTTGTACCATTTATAGCTAATTAGTTGTGCAACTAGCAAATACAATTTGAGAATATTCCCTACACATTATAGAAAGTTACAGGTTGCTGAATATATTCGAGATAATAAGTAAAAGATACATGCTTCTACTAATTTGCAACTAGCGCCGTCTACTGGCAGAATCCTGAACCAATCAGCTAATCAACTGAAACGCCTTAATAAACCAAACAACATTGCCGAAGAAACCAACTTTCTAAGTAATCAGAGTTCTGAGATATATGGAATATAATAATTAATTTATCGTCAGCGCTACCTAGTGGTGGAATTTTGAATCAAACGGCCCATCACCAGTAAAACCTTGGCTGGCCTAACAACTTTGCCAAGTATACCGAATATTTAAGTAATCATGGTGCTAAGATGTACGGTATGGAAATTTCGCCAGTGCTTCGTCTTGCTGTCTGTGATATCTGTCATACCAGAGACAAACAGACGTAACACTGATGAAATGTTTATACCAAATATCTCATCATCCTGATTACTTATAGAGAGCTGGTGTCTTCGGTAATATTATTTGGCTGGTCAAGAACTAACAAATGATGAGCCGTTTGATTCAAAATTCCACCACAAGGCAGCGCTAGTGAGCAAACAAATATTATATTCCATATATCTCAGGACTCAGATCACTTAGAAGGTTGATGTCTTCGGCGATGTTGTTAGGTTGGTTACGGCCGCTCAGTTGATTAGCTGATTGGTTCAAGGTTCTCTCAGTAGACGGCGCTAGTTACGAATTAATTGAAGCATGCAACTTTTATTTATTATTTCAAATATATTCAGCAAGCTGTAACTTTTTCAATAATGCACCAAATATTCTCAAATTTTTCCTGCCAGTTGCACAACTAGTAAGCTATAAACGGTACAAATTTGGGCTCGATTGGATAACTTTACATAAAATTGGAGCAACTCTAATAAAGTAGTTCATATTTGAGTGTTCTTCGTTTAATTGCTATATCTCTGGATAAAGTGAACCGAATGAAATGCGACATTGCACAATTATGACTAATACATAGCTCTTTGAAAAACCTTTGACTTGACTTAGACACGTTCAAAGAAAACAAACTTACAGCTGGTTGATTACTTCACGAAAAAATATCAATCATTTGAATTTGCAAATGTGTAACTAGCGCCGCCTAGTGGACCATTAACTGTAAGACCTTGACTCACTTAACAACATTGTCGAAGACACCAACTTTCTAAGTGGTGAGAGTCCTGAGATATATGAAATTTAAAATTTGTCGTTTATTGGTGGAATTTCTAATTAAACGATCCATCACCATCCATCATGGCATCGCAAATAAAATTATTAGAAAGCAGATTTTTGAATCAGTTTAACCAGACGAACCACCCTAACATAACAATAATAGGGAATAGGGTCAACAATTGAAAATAAACTTTCTAAAACACAATATGTGTCGAAAAACTTAAAGCTGAAGCTTAAACAGTTTTGTCTCCGCAAATACGGCTCTGGACCCATTGTGCAGTGTGGCGGCTGTATCGCTTCCATCACCAAGCCACGTTTGTGTTGATGATGATGGCTTTCAGCCTCTTGTCTAATCATGTGCAGTTGTAGCCGTGCTGGTTAGAGCGCAGGATACCGTGTATCACCATGATAGTGTCACGGTTCGATTCCCGCTGTCGCCCGTATTTCTTTTTAAACATGTATTGGTATTTGATGCCGCCGCTGCTGCCATGATCAGTCTAAAAATAGAACAAATGATGAGAAACAGAGCACACGCACACATACGAAATTTTCCTTTTCCAGATTCTAGGAAGCCAATACAATTTTTGGCATACTGCCACCTACCAATTTTTGTATTTGCAAGGCCCTAATACAATATTTGTATATGTTTCATACCCAACTGTATTAGAATCTGCCAATCTCAGGTTGCGTGTAGTCAATCCATATTTGTATACTGCCATATTCGTATAGTTGACGGAAACACCACTGCAGTTTTGAGTGCATTTTCAGCAAGTTTAACACGCAATCGTCTTTTTAATTAGTAGAACATTACATTCAAGATAGAACTGAATCAACAATATTACGCTATAGTACACTAAAACCTCCATTTAGGTAATGAGTCGGGACTGCCTAAATAGAATTTTTACCTAAATGGATTCAGTTTATTACCTAAATGGAGTACAAGGTTGCAAAGAAGTTGAACTAGGGAGAGTGATGCGAATAGGAGATTAAAAGATGGAAATGCGGAGTTTCAGAGAACCTAAATGGAGGGACCTAAATAGATTTTACCTAAATGGATCCCACCTAAATGGAGGTTTGAGTGTACACGATTCGTGGCTGTCAATCTCCAACCTCGGTCACGCACACTGTTCGGTAGATTTCATTCCACTTGATCCACCCACCTTGCACGCTGCTCTCCGTCTGAATCTCTTGCAAACACTAGTCCTAGAATATTTCAGGATTGTTGTTCTGCATTCTCACGACATGCTCTGCCCATCGTATCCTTCCAGGTTTTGCCATCTACCGGATGCTCGGTACGCCATAGAGTGCAGCGAGCTCGTAGCTCATTCTTCACCGCCACATACCTAGGCTGACCATTCGTCCCGTATTTAAGGCCGCACGGGACGACGTGTAATTTTTCCTATCTTCCCTCTCTTTCAAACAATTTGCCTCGCGATTTTGAAGAAGCAAATATCAATTTCCACTGCACTGACGTAGCTGAAACTTTAGTCGATTGTGCACCAAAAGTGAGCAAATGAACGATCAAATTTCTAGCCAATAATATGAAGTAGAAGTTGAGTTTTGCATCTTACTAGCAAAAGAGCAATGGCGGATGATTCAACCACCGTCCCGTCCGGCCTTAACGGGACAACTTAATTTTCAAATACTCATCACTGGTACATTGCTTATGTTTTTGTTTGAATTATTCGTTCTTTCCAGTTCAAATAGAATTATAAACAATATCCAGTTCTGTTTTTGGAAATTGATTTCCTTTTTGACGAGTTTCCAAAATGTGTCCCGTATTTAAACGGGACAAATATGGTCAGCCTACACATACCTCTCTCCTATGCGCCTGACCAGTGGTGTCATCGAGGTTATTAAAAATAACTCACTAACTCGTTTAGAAAACCATCAAAGCACATCTTTAGAATTTCGAGGTATTTCTTCAAAAATTTCTCAGCGATTCCTTCTGTAAATCTACCAGAGAACGCTTACGAAATTCTTTCAGGGAAATCCATAGGATATTTCCTGAGGGTTCTTCCGGCAAGTCTTTCAGAAATTTCATTAAAAAATCATATTTCTCTTGAGATTTTTTTTTCGGAGCTTTCTATATAGATTAACCCAGAAGAATTCAAGAACCTCTGCATAAAACCTTTCTTGGATTCCTTGCAAAATTGCTCCATGAATTCTCCAGGAATTCCTCTCACGAATTTCTTTTGAAAGTTCTTTTACAAGATTGCTTCAGATTTTCCTAAATAGGATCCTCCGGAAATTCCTCAGGAATTCCTCTAGGAAAGCTTACATGGGTTTCCTCAGAAATTGCTATAGGTCGGACTAGATTATCAACTGAAGCTTCCTATGCATATATCTAGTATACAGAATGCTGTAAAAAGCTGATATTTTGATTGTTTTTTATCAAAGTTGGCTTGAAAAAATGTCATTATATCAACTTTCTATACAACATTCCGTACCCCTGGTATATTTGTGGGAGGCTTCAGAAGCTGACTCCGAATAATCGAGTCCAACCTGTACATAGATTCCTCCAGAAAACAGTATGAAAATTATTTGAGGAAATTATCAACGAATTCCTGCAGAAAATCACTGGTTCAGAATTCCTCCAGAAATGTTTCCAAGGATTCTTCAGAAAATTTCCAAGGACTTTTTTAGAAGTTCTTCCAGAGATAAGGATTCCTTTCTTTACAGAAATGTTCATGGAGTTTGCTTTAGAAATTCTTTATGATATTTCTCCATGAATTTGACCAAGGATATCATCTGCCCTCCTTTCGCATTAGGTCAATTTTTAACCTAAACCATACACCACGTCAGCGACTTGTTGCCAACGGGATGGAATCGGAAGCTTGAGAAGTCTTTATATGATAAGTTTATTTATTCTAAAATTATTCTATGGATTCCTTCAGAAATAACTTCGCGAATTCAGTCTTGCAATCTAACAAGGTTTCTAGAAAATCCTTGGGATTTTCTGCCCCAGAAAATTCTGCAGGAGTACATACATATTTTCCTGCAGATATTCCTCGCCAGAAAATTTTTCCGGCAATTTTAATTTTAAATTTTAAGAATTTTTTCACGATTTTTTTTATAGAAATTCATTTAGAAAAATGTCCACGAATTTCTCCAAAAATTATTTCAAAATATCTCAAAAATTGTTCTGGGGATCTTTACATAACCTTATCCAAGCGTTGCACCAGGTATTTCTACAGAAATGCTGCAAAATTACGTCCACAGATCACTTCAAGCACTCTTTCTCCAGGAAGTTCTTTACAAATTCCTTCCTTCCTTTCTTGTGCATTGATATTTTTTACCCAAACCGTACACTACGTCAGTGAGCTGTTCCAAACATGATGCATAAGGAAGGATAAGATTTCCCCTGACATTTATTCCTTCGGGTATTTCCTTAAGAACCTTTGTAACATGTTGATCACCAATCAGTCTTGGAGAGTTTTTGAGACCCGATAAATTCCCAATGGAACTCTTGCAGTGGATTTCTTGTAGAAATCTCCGATAGCGCACTTGAAAGAATTTCCTAAGAAACTTCTGGGGGATATTAGAAGCAAATTATGAAGTATTTGTTAAAGCTAAATTAAAACTGGAGAAACTCCCGAAGAAACTTTTGACAAATAAAACTCTGAAACATTTCAAGAAACTTCTAAAGAACTGTTAGAGAAATTCCCGAACAAATTCCTTGAAGAATTCCTGGAAGAATCCCGTCATAAAACCTTAAACTTTTCATTTTGATTTTATGGTTGTTCTAAAAACTTCTTCTAGTCTATTTAACCAAAATTTGTTGCTAGGGAAATATCTCCAGAGACTTCTTCAGAATTTTAAAAATTCCTTCAGAAATTACAGCTAAAGATTCCTAAAGTTCTTCCTAGATTTTTTCTTCGTAAATACGTCTATATAGCCGAGGCGGTAAACGCACGGGTATTCAGCATGACCATGCTGAGGGTGACGGGTTCGATTCCCGGTCAGTCCAGGATCTTTTCGTAAAGGAAATTTCCTTGACTTCCTTGGGCATAGAGTATCTTCGTGCCTGCCACACGATATACGAATGCAAAATGGTCATTGGCAGAGGAAGCTCTCAGTTAATAACTGTGGAAGTGCTCATAGAACACTAAGCTGAGAAGCAGGCTTTGTCCCAGTGAGGACGTTACGCCAAGAAGAGGAGAGAGGACGTCTAAAAATTTGCTTAAAACGTCACAGAGAATCTTTTGGAATTTCTTCCACGGGTTCCTCCAAAAATGGTTTGGGAGTTCCTTCAGTAATTCCTGTAGAAATTCATAGAAGGATTTTTTTTTCGAAATCGCTCCAGCGATTCCGTCAGAAATATTGCCGTGAGTTTTTTTCGAGATTACTGTAGAAGATTTTCTGGATGAATACCTGAAGAAATTCGTCGAGATACCTCTATAACTCCTAGGAAATAATCATGAGAAACTTCTGGAAGAACTCTCGAAGTAATTCCAAGGAAAAATTACTTGTGAAAATTATTGAGGGAGCAGGAGCCGTTCAATTCGTAGTTGCTACTCGGTGATCGATCAGAACAATCGAAATTGCTCAATGAACCAATGAACGGAGCTTGAGAGTAGCTTAGCTACTCTTCTGAATGTGCATCTTCGAGAATTCCAAACTTTATTAAATCAATAACGGTTCCGGTCACGTCCTTACCTTCGTCGAGGAAGGGAAGGAACTTTAGTGTGGCGTGCGTTGCTACTAGATACCGACATCACCTCATCTTCTCCACGACTGTCACATGAAGAAGTGTCTGTTATTGGGGAGGGGGAAAATTCACATGACACGGATTCACTTTGGTAAGATACATGCAACCTC
Source organism: Aedes albopictus (assembly GCF_035046485.1). Lineage (NCBI taxonomy): Eukaryota > Metazoa > Arthropoda > Insecta > Diptera > Culicidae > Aedes > Aedes albopictus. The sequence continues at coordinate 268,711,570 of NC_085136.1, forward strand.
TGTGATTTCTTCGCTGCAAACGTTGTTTGGGAGGTCTGAACACACAATCCACAATATGAAGTCCGTGAAATTCATGCACAAAAAGCGGACCGACTAGAAACGCTTATGAATGTCGGTCTTGCAGTACAGAATTTGTGTGGGCACTTCAAGGCTATCGGACTAGGGCAGCACTTGTAAAATCCCATGCTGTTACAAGTTATCGGCCAACGTCAAACTTTGTTGGACTCAACACCAGGAGCAGATACCAACGGTGAATCGAGCAATACATAGGAAAAAATAGTATCAACCACCAGTAGTATGACATGCTACAGTGCATTCTCGTAGAAGCCATCCAAGGACGGGTCAAAGAGAAGGCATACATGAAGGCCAAACTCATCATCGATCGAAAGCGGCTATGAAGGAAGCAACGGCAAAAACACGTTCAGCGACTCGTCGAAATCTACGAGGCCGGTGGCCAAGTGTATACCAACAGACGTGTTCAGCCTGTGGGACTAGAAATCATCAAGTAGGGGAATTGGGGGTAATATGAACACCCTAAGCGTTTGTGGTCGTTCCCTGAGGATTGCGGACTGAAACTTGACAGCAGCCAGGCTGCTGCCAAACCTCCAAAATGATCAGAGTGTGCCTGGATACAAATTCGGATTGCGTTGTCACGCTAAAACAAGTGAAACGTTAAATGACACACAAACATTGTCATCAGATACAAAAATATTCTTCTAACGATTATCTGTATGGAAATTATGTGTAAAACTTAACCAATGTTTGCAAATTATTCTTCCAAGCCAATAAAGGACTAAATTAGCTGAATATATACTGAATATATATATAACCTTTTGCTATTATTCATCTGTTTAAACTTTGTGTGGAGTAGTTTATGCGTGCACTTTGAAAAAAAATCTCCATAGAGATAAACAACTCAACACCGGGGAGCACTGGAAGAAAACGTATGTGTTCAAATTGAATGACCAAAATAGTTGAGTCCGCACACCTCAGGTCGTTCCCAATAGAAATATGACAAAATCTTTATTTTTCACCCCGTTATATCGTAGATGGCAATATATTCAAAGGGTTCTGGAAGAAAATATTAATAAAAAATACAGTTTTCTCACATTATTTTCGATTACAAAACATGCAAGAAAACAGAGTCATGAAAAATAGTGTGGGTAAAAAGAACATTCGATGGGGGTAAAATGAACATGTCTTTAAAAACAAGTTTAAATGTATAATTTCGATATATTCAAGTATAGGCCAACAAATTTAATACAAACTTGATATGCTACATTTTTAAAACTTTTGATATATAATTTGGAATGTGCTGGAATATTTTTTTTTTAAAATGTACTAAAACAAGCGATTTTTCGGATAAAAATATTATTTTATGAGCGCAAAATACTTTTTTTCTTAACTTTTTGCACTAGTTGTGTCAAAATATGTGCTATAGATTTCAATATACCGGGTTTGCACAAAATTTTATAAAAAATGGGTTAAGTTTGAACCAGCTGTTTATTTTACCCCCAAAGTCGTTCTGGTTCTAAAGTTGTTCTAAAAAAAGTATTGAAAGCGTAACCTTATTTTTTTTCAACTGAATATTATCTTTTGGAAGTACATTATTGGAATATGGGATCACACATGTCATAAATTGCGAAAATTATACGAATTGACCTTAATTCAGATAAGCTCAACTTTACATCAGAGCGTATTTTTTGAGTGGTTTTTGATATTTTCGTCATAATCAAGTGGTTTATTCAATTTTTAAGTTCAAGATCAGCAGAAGTATAATGTTTTACGTTATCACACAGAATCCAATCGTTAAAACATGCAGAAATACGCTAATTGGTGTAAAACAACACCCTGTTCATTTTACCCCCCCTGTTCATTTTACCCACAATTCCCCTAGTTGGATGCTCCTCCTTCAAGAGACTTTCCGTCGACTCTCGCAACGGTTACGGTTCAGCAGTCGAGTAGCACATCAACGTTGTTCCGAGTTCTACCGATAACCCCTATACGGAAGGAGTGGTCAGACGAACACATTAGCGTTTCTAAATGACGGTTCGTCGGGTCAGAGGAATGCTTCTGCATTCAATGGACAAGAGGCTACTGGGTAGCAGCCAACGTTTCAAACCTTATGAAGTGTATGTACCTTGGACTACTGTGGAACAGTCGTAAGATTTCATCGAGATGTCGGTGAGGTTCAAACACTTGGGTGGCTTGCTCGTAACGAGTTTTGGCACTGCCGTCCCAGGCGTGCAACGACACACACTTGTTGGCTACGTTTAAACTGCGAAAACGTCTACCGCAGGTGCCGATAGCGACGAAAACTCGTACCGGTTGGTCTATTTACAGATGTCAGCGTGATAAACTAGACGTTATGCACCACCGACTGCTGGACATTTGTGCTAAGCCAAACGAATGAAGATTTGCATGATTACGTGCAGAGTTTCTTTTCCGTAGGAAGCCTTGGCGTAGCGTTGGTACCTCAAGTCGAGGCAGTGGATGAGAAGCGAGCCCACATAATTCTGGAAGAAACCACGGAGCGAACGCGTAGCAGCAGATTCCAGACAGGACTTCTATGTAAACACGACGGAATGGAGTTTCCGGAAGTCGGCTGTTAGCAGTGGTTTGAAGAGACGGCTATCGGAGGACCCTGCACTCTACCACGAATGTTCGTCAACAAATGTCGTACTACCAGGAAAAGGGCTATACCCTTGGCTATGCCCACAAGGCAACCGTTGAAGAGCTGCACCGTATTGACCCACGTCGGACATGGTACCTCCCCCCTTGGCGTAGTCCTCAATCCCAGGAGACCTGGTAAGGGAGCGTCCATAAATTACGTCACGCAAAAATTGCCAATTTTCAACCCCCCTCCCCCCTATGTCACACTTTTTGTATGGGACCTCAGATTTTTTTGTATGGGTTGTCACACTTTGCTGAACCCCCCCCCTCCCTCCTAAAAGCGTGACGTAATTTATGGACGTTTCCTAAGGTAAGGGTAATATGGGACACTGCGACAAAGGTCCGAGGTATAACTAAACTTCATGCTGTTAACCCAATTTACTTCGCTTCTTTCCGTGCTTTTTCAATACCGTGAACGAGATGTGGCCATTTCTGGATACATTAAAGAAATGTTTCGCCAGCTCTTAATTCGAGCGGAAGACCGGTGCACCCACAATTACTCTGGAGAGAAACTGGCTGTCTTGCCGGGGCCCGTCGCGCAATTGGTCACACGTTTGCTTCGTAAGCAGATGATCATGGGATCGATCCCAGCCCCGGTACTTTCGTCAGTTGCTCTTTCCCCCTGAGAGCAGCTGACACTGACCCTCTTCTGAGCCCATGGCTCAAACGGCACCTCATAATGGACTCCCAATCGAAATGGAAAAGGGAACAACCAACAGTCACACAACATCCTCGTGCTCATCATTCTACCATGATAGGGTAGAAAGTGAAAGCAGCGCAACGGCAACCAGTTCGATATAGTAGAGTTAGAATAGAATACATTTAGGCGCTGTAAAAAGTGTAAGTACAGCTTCCAAATGGAATCGCTCACGCAGTGCCCTAGTGGACAAAAGAGCTATAAATTAGGCTAAGTGATTGAAGAATAAAAATAACTGGCTGTCAACCAGAAAAGCAGTGCTGGACAGGTGAAGTAAACTCCGGATCCGTTGAGTGTTTCGCTTTAGACAAGGAAACGGGCACAGTAAGGCTACTTGGGATGATTTGGGCACCATACGAAGACGTATTTTCGTTTTCATCGAGCTTCTGAAGACTGAACAACGTAGTGCCGACATTGCGTTCGACCATCATCTCCTAATCGGCGAGATCCGGCTGCGCATTGCGAGGAGCCAATGAGAGGAGGAGAATAAGAGGCACGCTGACTGGAAGACGCTGCGGTGAAAATGTTGTGTGAAAAGAACACCTTCATCGCCACCGGCGAGAGTTCACAAATGACGCCTGGAGGAAGATAGAGGATCGAAGGAACGCCAAAGCCGGGAAAGAGAGAGAGCGAATACACGAGAAGCCTAAGCCGTAACCGGTTAGCGCTATTTGGCTCTCAAGAAGGAAATGAAGCGCTCATGTAGGCGGGACAAAGGAGCGTGAGCGGACTCCCTAATCGACGATGGCGAGAAAGCCGCAAATACCAGCGCACAGCTATGGACCGACCCGGCTTATCATCTGAAACGCTGGTTCGAGCACTTTGGAATCCTTTTTCAAGTGTCAGCCACGCCATTAACACATCAGCATGATCCACCAAGGGTCAGCATGATCCGCATTAGGTCTTACCATCAACGTCCACAAGACCAAATCGTTGGATGTAAACACGGTTAACCCATCCAGCTTTACGGTAGCCAGGCAAGTAGTGGAGCTGAAGAATGATGAAAGCTTCCAATATCTTGGTAGCCAAATGACGGCCGGTGGTGGCACCAAGATCGGGAAGATGCATGGATCAAGAAGGAGAGGTCTGCTTTTGCGAGTTTAAGAAACGTATGGAAAAACGATCAGATTGGTCGACGAACTAAAAACCGAATTTTCAACTCGTATGTGAAATCTGTGCTGCTCTGCGCCAGTGAAACTTGGTGTGTATCAATGGAGAACATGTAACCGCTGTAGGTCAATAGATGCCTGCGGTATATAATTCGTGCATGGTGGCCTGCCAATTGGATCTCTAACGTGGAGCTCCATCGTCGATGTCATGAAAAGCTGACAACGACAGAAATGTGGTAGCGAAAGTGGATGTGGGACGCCCACACTCTACGCAAGGGGCGGAAACGAAATCTGCAAGCAAGCATTAGATTGGAACCCAGCAGGACATCGCAGACCCATGGCTCATGGCGACGTAGTCTCAACAAGGAAATAAGGGCAGTCGACAGAACCTTGACCTATCCATAGGTCAAGGCGATGGCGGAAAATCGGCCCTCTACACTCTATAGACCTCCAGAAATGGCTATTTTGTATAGACATCAGAAAATGTTTACTTTTTTCTTCCAATACTGTACTCTAGCTAACATTACACTTGGGAATGATTTTAGAGTTGAGCAATTTTACCCCAACAGTGCATTTTGGACCGGATTTCCATGTATGCTTAGTAAGGAAACCAATACTCTACCGGATCAAAATGCCAAGAAAAAGCCAGATTCATAGAACAACCCCTCGATTTGAAGTCAGCCCCTAAAAAGTTGAAAATACCTTATCACGCCGATGTCCACCGATGCCATCACGCTCGAAGATTTTCTTTATCACATAACACATTACGTGGCACGACGTTTAGCCTGCGCGCTTTCATCCCGGAGAACAATCGCCAATCGATAAGGCACGTACTCTCCGCACCTGATATCCTACCAAGGCTGATAAGCGAAGGGTATGCTGCAAGGATCTGCTGCCAGATTATTCCATTTGGAAAACCAAGCTACTCACCGCTATCGCGATATGCACGCAATTTCATCCACGTGGATCACGAGCGAGCACCGATTCCAGTTGATTGCCCTTCCTATCCTGGATTGAACGATTGAAGGTTGTTTTTACGTACCTAGGTAATCGTAATCTTAATTGTCGAGTAATAGAGCACGGTTTGTTCCAGTACCTATCCAGCCAGAGCCTTGACAAAGGATTTCTCATTCGAAAGCTCAACGCATGGCTGGAGGTACTAATGAATGCTTCCACACATTTTGTAAGACGTGCCCTCTCATCGTCATTATCCGCGCCTTCGTCGTCCCCGACAATCAAACGATTCCGGCTGCATATTTTGATCTGATTAAGCATTTTTTTTGTAACCCTATTTCGGCCTGCTGGGAGACAGTGCCATGGTAGTTGTCGTCGTTTTTCGAATCAAATTTGACAGACGACGACGACGACGACAACGGCGACGAAGATTGGCCCATATAATTGAAAGGCGAAAATGCTATAAGGGAAAAACAGTGATGACATCGCATCGAGGGAACATTATTGGCCCGAATTCTCGGCATAGTTCTGGTTGGGGCCGAATCAGAGAAAAGTTTTTCGTTGTTCGAAGATTCTCCTTCTTAGGATACGGAGGATAGGATCAAGGGTCCATATAGCCACAGCTGCAAAGGCGTTGACCATGCTGAGGGTGACGGGTTCGATTCCCGGTCAGTCCACTATCTTGACTTCCTTGGGTATAGAGTATCTTCGTGCCTGCAACATGATATACGAATACAACAGTGGTCATTTATCAAAGAAAGTTCTCAGTTAAGGCAGCATCCATTTATTACGTAACTCTAAAATCGACATTTTTCAACCCCCTCCCCCCTCCGTAACGCTTTTTTTTGTATTAAAACCCGAACATTTTTGTATAGGCCGTAACGCTCGGCGACAACCCCCCCCCCCTTCCCCTAGAGCGTTACGTAATTTGTGGGTGGCGCCTAACTGTGGAAGTGCACATAGAACAGCAAGCTGAGAGCAAGCATGTTTTCTGTCATTTCATCACTTAATCAATTAGCTTTATTACATGGTAGCTATTTGAGATGAGTGTGGTTCGATTAGCACTATTGAGGAACCAGAGGGGCGAGATAATTAATTACATTCGTTTGAGTAGTTTGAACAGTAACAGACAAATCCTTTTATTCCTTGTTTTTCCTGAAAGAAAAGATGAATCAGCTGAGGTGTGAATATCTCGATAATAAAGATACATCTATTAACAACTGGGCTGCAAAACGGTGAATCGATGAGAAGAGCGTCCAACACAAGTCCACAGGTCAATCGATAACAACGACCGTCAGATAAGAATTGTGGGCTTAGCTGATGGCACTATTGTTTTTCGACTTCAGCTTGATTGAGAAGGTACGTCCCGAGCGTCTGTTCACCAAGGAGGTGCGGCTCAAACAGCGTCTGTTCTGGCATCCAGCAGCTGAGTACGAAATGCTTTTCCACAGGAAGCTATACCTAAGGTAACAGCCCCACCACGTTGGATAGGACACCTTATGTCAACATCCCAGAAAACTACTATTAGCACGAAACAATGAACACGAATTGGAACTAGGAATGTATAAATCCTAGCACAGCGGGGTAAACTGGCACAACTAGCCAATGAGGTATGCCGTATGATGCTTGAGACCTAGAGCGAAGTCCCTGCCGAAATTCGGAGAACACAGATTGGCATCGGGTCAACTTCTGCTATACTCTTGCCTACGACGTGAACACGCTAATCTTTACCATGGAGTTGGTTTTCTGCTCAGCGCAAACTATTTCTCCGTGCTCAAGAAGTCGGAACCTATTAACGAGATGATAATTGTAGCCATATTCAGAACACGGGTTCAAAACCTTACCATGATCCAATGTTACGCGCCAACCGATGCTGCCGAAATGCAAGATAAAGAGAACTTTTACAGTCAACTGAATACTGTCGTGGACAAGGAAAGGTGATATTAAGATCCCCATTGGCGACTTCAACGCGAAGGTTGGTTCCGCCAACTCGGACTATGAGCGAGCACGTCATGGTCTCGGAGGAACAAGCAAAAACAGAGAGCTTTTTGAGTTTTGTGGCAACAATGACATGGTGATTGGGAGATCGCTCTTTCCTCGACGACCAGTGCGCAAAGTGACATGGGTTTCCCGTGATGGCGTCACGGAAAATCAAATCGACCACATCTGCATCAGCCGAAAATGGAGACGGAGTCTTCTTGATGTGCGGAACAAACGTAGCGCCGACATTGCGTCAGACCATCATCTTCTAATCGGCGAGATCCAACTGCGCATTGCCAGGATCCAGCGATAGGAGGAGAAAATCGGGCGCCGGTTCAACACACGCCGACTGGAAGACGCTACGGTGAAAAGGTCCTTCGTCGAGGAGCTAGAGAACCGTGCTGCGGATATTCCAGCAGGTGGAAGCGTAGAAGAGCAATGGAGTGCCATCAAGAACGCCTTCATCGCCACCGGCGAGAATAATTTAGGTGAGCTACGCACCCGGAGAAAGCAGTGGATCACAGATGATACCTGGAAGAAGATAGAGGAGCGAAGGCACGCCAAAACCGCGATAGAGCGAGCGAAAACACGAAGAGTCACGAGAAGGAAGTGAAACGCTCATGTAGACGGAACAAAAGAGCGTGGACGGACTCCCTAGCCGACGAAGGCGAGAAAGCCGCAAACACAGGCGACATCCGTCTCCTCTACGATGTCTCACGTCGCCTTAGTGGGATCAAGATGAATGCTACGATGCCCGTAAAAGACTCGTCTGGACAGTTACTGACCAGTCGAAACGCAGCACTTCGGAAACCTTTTTCAAGTGTCGGCCACGCCATTAACACCTCAGCATGATCCGCCAAAGGTTCGATTAAAGCATTGTCCACTTAGAATCCGGACGCATGGCATATTTTCTAGGGACGCTCTCAATGATCACAATCTTTATTTTTTTACAGCAGTCTGATCCTACACTAGTCCTCTTTTAACGGTGATAATTTCATCGATTTTCTTGCAACGAGTGAAAAGTTATTTCAGATTGAAGACAAGAGAAGGAAAAAAATCTTGCACAAACACGTTGAAAATTTAGCGTGGTCAGGTACGGCAGTCGCAAAAATGTTAATATCTCCAAAACCATTATGTGTTTTGTGCACAGATGTTGTTAATCATGGCATAAAGAAGTATCCCAGAAGATTAAAGCTTGGGTTCATTGATTAATCTGCTTGGAATTCGAAGATTTGGTAAGAAGTACGAAATCTGGGCATCGTTTTTTAAAAACAAGATGATGAGAACAAATTTATACCAAGATGACAGCCTCAAAACAGCGTGCTGCTTTTCAAAAACACACACAAGGGATCTATATAGGTTTTACCTATTTTGATGATCTGTCATGGCAGCTGGAGCCGATCAGTGGTATCTTCACAGATGGGTGGTGTTTATCAACGAAAAAAACACTCAAATTTCGCGTTCACTCTATTCCCCAAATTGCCTCTCATTTCGCAATAAGAAAAACTTTTTGAATTTTTTCTTCGGAATCCTAATCAGACTAATCAAGGTACTCAGGAAATTGCATAGACGACCTGATTGTTGGACTAACATGCCGATGGGGTTGATTCTAAAATTTACCACCGTTGTGCAGATTTTTAAGAAAGTTAATACGGAAAAAGTGAAAAAATGTATTTGAAACAAAAATAAATAATTTCAATGTAATTTTTCCATGAAACTACAATAAATAATCTTTGTTTTGAGGGCTTCACCTTTTATGTTTGTTATTCCATCCCTGAGATATACGTGATTTTGTCCGTCCGGATTCTAAGTGGACAATGCCTTACCCGTGACAACACCGAAGCTCCATCAGTGCAGGAGATAGAAACAGCCATCCGTAGCAAGAAATCAAACAGAGCCCCAGGGTTCGATCGCATATCAGCTGATGCTCAGAGCTGACCCCGTAGTACCCGCACAACTAATGCATCAATTATTCTGAAACATATGGGAAACCGCGAAATTTCCGGCCGACTGGATGCAAGGCGTCTTAGTAAAGGTACGCAAAAAGGGTGACCTGACTGCTTGCGATAATTGGCGGGGCATCATGTTACTGTGTATCGTTCTCAAAGTCCTCTGCAAAGTGATCCTTAACCGGATACAGGAGAAGATTGACGCAACTCTCTGACGGCGTGCCGGACGATCCTGTGTGGACCATTTTGTCACGCTCTGTATCATTCTCGAGCAAATCAATGAATTCCAAGAGTCTCTCTTTTTGGTGTCAAGTGATTACGAAAAAGCTCTCAGCCATCTCAATCACGAAAACATATGGAAAGCCCTCAGGCGCAAGGCTGTCCCTGAGAAAATCATCGGTGACAACGGTGTCTTGTTCGATCCCATTCGGGTCGTTGCTGGAGTAAGGCAAGGATGTATACCATTTCAGCTACTGTTCCTCATCATAATCGAAAATATCCTAGTAGGTACGATTGATCGTGAACCAAATCGTGGGTTGCTATGCCAGCCCATTACCATGGAACACCTAAATGACTTCCTATTTTGCTGATGACGTTTCTCTCCTAGCTCACCGGCACTCTGATAGGCAGAGCCAGCCAGTGTTGCGAATACTCACTTGCAAGAGTGATACTCACTTGCGTCTATCTCAGTCCAGAAACATGCTATCAAAAAATGATGTTTGAAGGACTTTTAGATTGTTGTTTAATCTAAAAGTTTGCCGAATAAAGTAAAGGTCGCAAACGCATACCAAAGTTGTGAGAGAGCTGTGAGTACGAGGTGAGTAAAATTCGTGTAATTTATACTCACCTTGTGCTCACAGTTCTCTGACAACTTTGGTATGCGTTTGCGACCTTTACTTTATTCGGCAAACTTTTAGATTAAACAACAATCTGTTTGTTTGTTTGTTTGTTTTATTAACGACCCTTTAACCAATTTTGGTCATTCGGGTCGGAATACGAATTCAATACATACAGATAATTTACACAATTACAATTTACACACTATTTACTATTCGACTCTCGTCTACGCCTTCCTTTTTCGATGCCTCTTTGTACCCAGGCAAGCCATGCATCCATATCATTGCGGTCGGGCTCGGGCTCGGACTCATCATCTTTCCATTCGGTACTCATTTCAGAATCTGCCGTGCGCTCTCCCTGCGATTGTTTGACTTTACGAAAAAATTTAACGTTCCCATCTTGCTTCTTTCTCGGCGGCGACTCCGTTGTTGGTTCGATTATTTGCACACACGAGGGCTGCTGTGTGGATTGTTGCTGCTCTTTTTGTTTCCTCCTCTTCTTTCCACCGCCGGTAGTTGCGACGTCGTCGATCGATGGCTTGTTCCTCTCTTTCTCGTCCACTACACTGGAGTAGCTTGAACAGCTGTTCGGCTCGTTCAATTTGGTCACTTGATTGAGGATCGGGCTATCATTGCCCGCGGTTTCGTTGGATGTCGACTGGTTGTTGGGTTTTACTTGGATTGACTTTTTGTATTGTACACATGTACTACCGGGATGTAGTGGTTGGGTGCAATGTTTACATGATGCTGGTTGGTTTCGGTAAGTAACCAGAGTTTCCTGACCTTGTATCGTAACAAACGATCGGATGTGGTTACGTAGTGTCATAGTTACTACGCGTACCCCAGAAGACACATGTTGATAAGGGAACGAAGGACCCCAACTCAATTCCTTCACATTGTGCACGTCGCCGAAATGACGTAGGAATACCGCTATATCTTCATCGCTCACACTCTCGGAGAGGTCGTGAACTTTGACCTCGGTGCGACCGCTGTCAATCGCCAACCGTATCCGATGCTTACTGCCTTGCACTTCAAGCTCGTGTTGCTCGTCGTGTTCTTTCACAATTTTTTCTGCGATTGCTTGGTCTGCACATTTGACATGCACGCATTTCGATGCATGATTGATCTGCAGACGTTTCACCTGATTAGGCTGTAAGCCAAGTATCAAATTAACAAATCCGTGGATTTGTTCATAACTTGGCCGGCGCGTAAAGTTTGTCAGATCGATTTTAAATGTGCTCTCTCGTGAATTGAGAGCCATCACACCACACTAACAGAAAAGCTTCTCGCAATTGAAAATACGTCCAATCGATACGGAGACTGATCGCAAACTGAAACAACAATCTAAAAGTCCTTCAAACATCATTTTTTGATAGCATGCTTCTGGACTGAGATAGAAGCAAGTGAGTATAACTTTTCGCTAGTGAGTATTCGCAACACTGGCAGCCAGCTCGATGATCTTGCTAATCGCTCCTCGGCGGCAGGTCTTACAATCAACGTCAACAAGACCAAATCGTTGGATGTAAACACGGTCAACCCTTCGAGCTTCACGGTATCTGGGCAATCAGTGGAGAATGTTGAAAGCTTCCAATATCTTGGTAGTCAAATGGAGGCACCAAGATCGACGTAGGCGCACGGATCAAGAAGGCGAGAGTTTCCTTTGCGATTTTAAGGAATTTGCATTAGCATTAGCATTAAGCAAGTCGCACAAATTCGAAGGTGGTACAGTCTTAGACCGCTGTTGTGAGGGTTGCCTTCTTCCCGTCCGTACTAATGTACAAAGATTTTGGACTAACCTTTGACTCTCAGACAAGATTGGCTCTATCCTCGTTCGATCAAGAACTGCCTTTGCCTCGTCCTTGAGACAGTTGAGGGATGGGAATGGAACATAAATTGGACGGACACCAAAGAGAGGCTAAAGATCTCTAAGTTCTCTCTGGCCTAAGTGTCACGAGAATTTGGGTGTTGTGTTTTTTTTTTGAAGAGTTAAGGCCAAAAGATACGTTTAGTTAACGGCACCAAACATTTTTGGGTTTTCCTTAAAGTTACAGTAAAATTAAGAAAAAGGGATCAAGTCTCCCCAGTCTCCCCTATGTTGTGTTGATTGAAAAATCATCAATTGACCACACGGATTGATATACCGAAGAATTTGTCGAAGAAAGTCGTTACTGTTGTATATTTGACGGTCGAACTTAACCCTCAAGAGGATACCTTAAATTAAGGTCCGTTTTGGGACCCTGGGGTCCATTGGACCCCAATATATATTCTCGCGTATCTCGTGATCCTTACTTTTTGAAAGGGTGATGTTTTCAGCAAAGATGTTAGGAAAGTCAAGGCCTATCTAGTGATGAACAATTTAGTTCGAGAAGTTTCCGCTAGGTGATGCTAGTGAGCATTGAAAAATGCCCCCAATCTACAGGATATAACGTACCTAAACAAGCGGACAAGGACAAGACGTACCGAAACAATAGGGTAAATCGCACTGCTGTAGACGAGTAGACATTTATGTCCAGCGGGTCAAAAGGGGTCATTCAAATATTACGTAACGCAAAGGAGTGGGAGGTGGTTTAGCGCTGTGTTACGTTTCATTCAAAATTTTCCATACAAAAGTTGTTACACGGAGAAGGGAGGAGCCCTTAAGTTGTCAAATTTTGCGTTTCGTAATATTTGAATAAACCCAAGAGGAATCAGAGACAAACAGACGTAACACTATTAAAATTTAAATCTCATATATCTCAGGATCCTGATTACTTATATAGTTGATGTCTTCGGCAAAGTTGTTTGGTTGGTCAAGAACTTATAGGGTATTGGTTCCCTTATTAAGCATGTGGCTCCCATTTTCATCCCACAAAAAACAAAGGATTGAAGCGCTGTTTGTTTTGTTTCTTATTTTTGTATTTTTTGTTAGAAGTGAGCACCCATGAAAATAAAAAGAACGGAGTCAATCGGTGCCGTAATTCCTTGTTTTCGAATAAGATGAAAATGGGAGCATGAGATTACTGATGGCACACATACCCTGGATTATGGACCGTTTGATTCGATATTCCACCACTAGGCAGTGCTAGATAACATGCAAATTTTTTATCTCATAATATCTCAGGATCCTGATTTCTTATAAAAATGGTGTCTTAGTTGTTGGGTAGGTCAAAAATGTTCAGTTGATGAGCCATTTGATACGAACTCTCCTATTGGGAGACGCTCGTGCGGGATGCTTATTATTTATAGAGATGGTGTCTACAGCTGTTATTTGGCAGGACATGGACCTACCGAATAAAGACACTATAGAATCTACAGACTTGGGGAGAAATAGTTGAATTACGCAATTTTAGAGTGTTTAATAAAAAAAAACGGACACGTTCAATGCTTCCAGTGAGCTTTTCGCTCTTTGAAGGAAGCACGACACTAGACAACGGACTAGCATGCAACGCCCAGTGGCACAGCCGAAAACTTTTCCTGACAGCTGCGGCGGGAATCGAACCCGCGCTCCTCAGAACGATGCGACTAAGAGCTTGGTGACCCTAGCCACATGACCACAGAGCCGCACAAAATAATAGTGAATTTAGTGTGTACTAATAGAAAATGACGTCACACAACCCACAGTCGTTATCGTTCCGAAAATCTCGTTTGGCTAAACGAATTGACAGATCGCTTGGTGAGGGGCGATCCATAAATGGCGTAGCATTTTTTTTTGACGATTTTTTACACCCCCCTTGTCCCCCTATTTTCCCATACCTAATACATGGCTCGTAGCATAATCAGAGACTCTCCCCACCACCCTAAAATGCCACTTCATCTATGGACGGCCCCTTACAGTTGTCTGCACCTTGGAAAGCATATGGAATCTACAGTGTCTATATTACAGATTATGGGATGTATACAATTATACGTTGATCATTATCTACACAATTTTCCATTGCTTTCTGAAAATACAGGATGACTTAATTATGAGGCTTGCATAGAACGTTCCATACAAGCACAGAGATCAGACATCCAAGCTCAGTTTCAAAACTGTGTAAGGAATTAAACGTTCATTTGAAATGGCAACACAAGTGGCAAGTGGTGGCGCTGCTATCCCAATGTTCCCACGCTGTTGTCGGTGGTGAATATAAAACTTATGTAGATATGCGTACTCACCACTAATTGTAGAAACTTGCCGCATAGGCGACGCTAGTGTTGTCAACGCTAAAAAATTGAATCCTTGCACAGCTTTCGAGACAATTTTCTATAGGCTTGGATGTCTAATCTCTGTGATACAAAATATATTTTCATGAAAAATCGAATAAAATGGAATGTAAATTTCAACGTTTTCCTTCCCGTAACCGGGAGGAACTCCTGGAGGGAAATTCCTGGAGGAATCCCGTGAGGAGTTCCTGGAGGAATCGTGGAAGAAATTCCTAGAGGAATCTCGAGAGCAACTCCTAGAGGAATCCCGGGAGAAACTTCTGGAGAATCCAGGGAGAAATTCCTGAAAGAATCCCGAGAGGAATTCCTGGAGGAATGCCAGGAAGAATTCTTGGAGGAATCCCGGGAGAAATTCGTTGAGAAATACCGGTAAGAATTCCTGGAGAAATCCCAGGAGGAATTCCCCCGGAGGAATTCCTTAAGAAACCCCAGGAGGAATTTCAAGTGGATTTCCTAGAAAAACTCATGCAGGAAACCCGGTAGGAAATTCTAGAGAAAACCAGGGAGCAATTCGGAGACAAATTCCTGAAGAAATTCTGGGAGGAATTCGTGGAGGAATCTCGGAAAGCATTTGTGGAAGAATCCTTTTACGAATTCCTAGTTGAATCCCTGGTGGAATTCCTGAAGTAGTTTTGTGAGTCATTTCCGGAGGGCTTTTAAGTGGATTTCCCAGATGAAATCGTAGAGGAACCTCTGGAGGAATTACTGAAAGAATCCCTGTATTAATTTCCGGAAGAATCATGGTAGGAGTTCCTTCAGAAATTTTGGGAGGAGTTCCTGGAGGTATCCGGGTGAGTCAATTCTGAAGTAAATTATCCACCAAATTGGAAGTATTGATATTGTGAACAGAATGTAATTATATTGTGTTATTCTCAAGATATTCACTTCAAAAGATGCGTACTTATTTGAGGAAGCTTGCCACTCGGTAATCTAGGATGCTGGGCATATACGAACTAATTAGCGCTATTTTGTAGAAAAAAATTAAAATAATTTTCATTACCAAATAACACTTTTGCCGAAGACACAAACTTTCTATACATTCCGAATCTCAAGATATTCAAGCTAAATTTAACTTTCAATCCATAATTTGAATAAACAATAGCGCCACCTACTGGGCTAATTCCAATTCAATTTGTTCGTCACAAGATTGCCCTTGATCTATTGAACAATTTTGTCGAAGACAGCATTATTCTAGGAAGTGACGATCACAAGATACAATCATTCGTGTCGTGGGGTCCAATGGACCCCAGGGGACCAAAATCGCCCGGTTCAACTTTGACATAAAAAATAATCTATAGTACGCCATGAAATATTTGTTATTTTTGCACAAATAACTCATCGCGGTGTAGTTTGAAGGTACTGTGAAAACGGGACCGATGTGTCAATCCAAACTTTTTTGCCACCACTTCAAAGTGGCTCTGGGGTCCAATGGACCCCAGGTATCCATTAGAGGGTTAAAATTCGATGGTTTAGGGGGTACATAGCTTGAACAATTTATTTCAAACGCCTCTATGATGCCAGAGGCGGATCACAACGAATGTTAGGTCTGTTGTCTATCTAACAATATTGACAGAATTGTGTTATGGTTGCATTATCAGTGCGTTAGAGTGGATGATGTTTTAGCTAACCGGAGTTGGGTATGCGGGTATTATTTGATTCTGCCATACATTGACCCACCCGGAAAAAGTAGTACTTGAGTGAGTAATGTCTCAGTAGCACCGTCAGCATCTACACAAGGACAACCAACCATAGGGTACTGTAAAACCACGTTCGTTTGAGGGATTCTTCTTGATTTCATGGTGGCACAGTGTCACTGATCTAGGAGGTCCTTCCCGGATTACACAAGAATTTCACCCAGGATTCTTGCAGGTATTTCCAGGGAGTTCTTGATAACATACATCCAGGGGTTCTGCCAGGAATTTCTTCTGAAATTCCCAAAGATTCCATCTAGGATTCCTGCAGAGTTCCTTTAAGAGCTCTTTCCAGGATTCTTCCAGGAACTACTTGAGACATCGTACACAAATTACGTAACGCTATATGGGGAGGGTGAATGGCACAAATGTCCCAAATGGAGGATAACGTGCCTCTGGAGCCGGCCTTCTGATACCATACCTTAGGGATTATAAACTGAATACACACCCATAATTGGTGAACGCTACCTCAACGATCGCTATCTATGATACTTGCCTTCAGTTTCATTCTCACTGCGACTAGAACACAACCCAAGTAACAATTTCATTGCTGATTGGTTTTGTTTGATTTTTATTAGGGTTTTATTACAGAAATAATTAAAACTCGCAGTTTTATGACTGCTTTTGTGAAAACCATTGATAAAATGTTACTTGAAGATATCCATAAAGACAGATTTTAAGAGTAAACAAAACTTTCTGATTTGTAAACCTTCTTATTACCACAATAAAACTGTTAAAACTCTCAACAGATGGCGATCAGTTCGATTAGTAACGACATCTGTTGGTGGAAAAGCAGAACTACGTGGAAAAGCAGAACTACGACATTTCTTGGTTTATTGCGGTCATCATAAAAGTAAACTTGCTTTCGTTTTTTTTCGCTGATTATGGTTGTCGCCATATTAAAGAATTAGCTAACGTGAATGGAATATAGTTAATTTTGCTCAAATTAGCAATGAATTGATAGTTTGCCACCATTTCCATAACATGCTTACATAAATAAGCTCTTTCTGCTGAGTTTTCTTGGGATTCGAGACAGTTTCACTAAATAAACAAATTGATTCATTTTATTCCAAGATGATAATATTCACTATTTTTGAAGCGCATTAATTTTATGATTCTGCAACCCCAATATTCACGGTAAAATTTGAATGCGCATAAGCCAACCAACACAATAACAACTAAAATATTACTTTGAAATGACCGCTTCTTCTTACGAATGATGTATCGTCCTGAACTTTGCGTGTCATCGAAAATGCTTCTCTGCATCTTGAGCTGTCATAGTTTTTGTTAAAAAAAAAACAACAACAATCGCGAATGGGGAATTTCTCTACTAGGTTTTAAAACGGTTTTATTGCTACTTTTAATGCGGTTTGCAAAACCTCTCCGAGAGTGGTCCACTTAGCCGGAAGATCCTCCTTAAGAGGTTATCAAGAGGTTTTGATGTATAAATCAGTTTTATTGCAAGTTTTATAAAATTGGTAATGAAGATCTCTTGTAGAGCTGAACAAAACATAAAATGTTACTTGGGAACCAACTACCGATGGGCTTCAGACTATTTCTCGGACCACGCTCACAGCATTACACTTCATATTCAGTTTCGGAAACCCGTGAGGGAAGAGTTCGTGAGTCAAGCCAACTTTCTGTCAACACGATTTAGTAATAGCAAGCACCGGAAGCCGACAGAGAGTAGTCATCCACGATGCTATTCATTCCTTTGTCGGACTTGCAGTCGATGAAACTGGCAACGGCGGAGAGTCATTTATCATGCTGACGACCGCAGAACTGAGGTGAGTATGAAGAAGAGAGACCGCTTAAGTAACCAAAAGTTCAGATAAAAGGGTACTTTATAGCTAAGCAGCTTGTTCGAGGTTGCTCATTAGCCACGCTGGATAGCCTTCTAAGCAGCTTCTGACAGAACTTTGACAAACTTCTTGCAGAAACAAATATGTGTTTTTCAGAATCACAACCCTGTTGGTGAGTTTGTGATTCATGTCCTGAAATTGCTTCTGATAATTATATTTTCACACATGTCGCTGCTATGTAGATTTGAACTGGATCCTTCTGCGTGATGGCCTGCCGCCTTACCGCTGCGCTGTTGAAGACACTTGACAAAGTTAAGCTGACTTCACTACCGTACAAATGTTCAAAACTAGCTGCCGACAGAAAATCGATTCAAGTCAGACTTTACCTGTAGTACTGTGGCAGAGCGTAGGCTTCTCACGCAGCGACTACCGGTTCGAATCCGATGGGCGGAAATTTTTTTTTTGTTCAAGCCTAGTATTCATTGATTAGATAAATTCATACTTGTCTTTTATTCGTGTATGCTTAAACAGTTGTTTTCTGTATGTAGAAATAAATTCAATCTTCATTGAAACACAATGCTACTGAACTGAACTTCTATGAACTTGAAAGTTCCGACAATGTTCCGAGTAGCATCTTAAGCAGCTTTAAAGTTCCGTGAAGTTCAGATGAAGTTCTGAATTGAACTTTCTGGCTGCTTAAGAGGCTAACAATAATGAGCCTTGCCGGAACTTGTGACCGTAGCTCCAGCAAGGCTCATCGTTAGTCTCCTAAGCAGCCATAAATTTCCATTTGGAACTTTATCTGAACTTCGCGGAACTTGTAAGTGCATTTCGTCGTGGGGAAGTGGAACTTTTGGTTGCTTGGGCGAGTTCCTGTGATGATGGCGACAATGTTCGACTACTTATGTTGGACGGGTCCACGGGTCGGAAGCTTCCATAAGTCCGTGGTTTGTGCGAATAGGTGCAGCTGCTACTGATGTTGAAGGAAATATGTGCTCTGACGATTGGATCGTGAAGCAGTAATAATTGACACCGAATCTTTGCAGTACGGTAGTAAGGAATTTTAGGTGGAAGTGGATGCTGATACAGAGAACGAAGAGTCGATGACACAATAGTAGAGTTTCGAACTACTTGGGTTCCCGCGTCAATTCCCGGCACCTCGCAGCAAAACAAATCAAAATATCACTTGTCGCATATTTTCCAAACGCATTTCCTTAGGCATTCAGCCCCCGCAACTTTTGCGCAACGAGATCCACAGTCAATGAGATTCACGTTCACTCTGAAGCCGCTCAAGTGCTCAAAACAATTATTACATGCAGACGAGTGCACTTCGGCAGCACAAAGATGGGTGCCGAAGTGATTTCCCATTTGATTTTGCTGGAAGTTCGGCGCTGGTGCCTAGAATTGGTGCTGGACTAGGTTCAGCAAATTCGTTCAAAATCAACTTTCCGGCAGAAACTCTTCACAAAAATCACTGTGAACAACAAGTTCACGCAATAAGGTGTCTGATTCAGATGGAAGAAGTGGACGAACACGGTCAAAACCCTATTGTCGGAAGCTTTCATAAGACAGTCGATCGTTCGTGCGTTCTAGTGAAGATGGTTGAATGATTTTCGGAGTCGGTGTATTTAGGATGTGTAGTGAATACGAGACGAATAGTAAGTAGTAAAATCGAATCACGTTCACGTAGTTTACGTTGAGTGTGTATTGATGACAGATACTGAAATGAACTCAATGGAAGAAAAAGAAGCGAACGGTTCGATAAAAATTTCCCGTCAGTTATATGACGTGTGTTACAAAGAACGGTCGACGTAAAATTAGAATTTTGTTTTTGTTAATAATAGAAGTAGATTTCGAATACGACATGGCGCAATCGGTAGTGAAATGTGATCGAGTGAAGTTTCCCATCGGATCTGCTGGGGGAGAGTGTTAGTTTCCCTAGCAAAAATAGCAAATATGGAAGTGCCGGATGGGAAAGCAAGGTGATGATGATGATGATGATGATGATGATGATGATGATGATGATGATGATGATGATGATGATGATGATGATGATGATGATGATGATGATGATGATGATGATGATGATGATGATGATGATGATGATGATGATGATGATGATGATGATGATGATGATGATGATGATGATGATGATGATGATGATGATGATGATGATGATGATGATGATGATGATGATGATGATGATGATGATGATGATGATGATGATGATGATGATGATGATGATGATGATGATGATGATGATGATGATGATGATGATGATGATGATGATGATGATGATGATGATGATGATGATGATGATGATGATGATGATGATGATGATGATGATGATGATGATGATGATGATGATGATGATGATGATGATGATGATGATGATGATGATGATGATGATGATGATGATGATGATGATGATGATGATGATGATGATGATGATGATGATGATGATGATGATGATGATGATGATGATGATGATGATGATGATGATGATGATGATGATGATGATGATGATGATGATGATGATGATGATGATGATGATGATGATGATGATGATGATGATGATGATGATGATGATGATGATGATGATGATGATGATGATGATGATGATGATGATGATGATGATGATGATGATGATGATGATGATGATGATGATGATGATGATGATGATGATGATGATGATGATGATGATGATGATGATGATGATGATGATGATGATGATGATGATGATGATGATGATGATGATGATGATGATGATGATGATGATGATGATGATGATGATGATGATGATGATGATGATGATGATGATGATGATGATGATGATGATGATGATGATGATGATGATGATGATGATGATGATGATGATGATGATGATGATGATGATGATGATGATGATGATGATGATGATGATGATGATGATGATGATGATGATGATGATGATGATGATGATGATGATGATGATGATGATGATGATGATGATGATGATGATGATGATGATGATGATGATGATGATGATGATGATGATGATGATGATGATGATGATGATGATGATGATGATGATGATGATGATGATGATGATGATGATGATGATGATGATGATGATGATGATGATGATGATGATGATGATGATGATGATGATGATGATGATGATGATGATGATGATGATGATGATGATGATGATGATGATGATGATGATGATGATGATGATGATGATGATGATGATGATGATGATGATGATGATGATGATGATGATGATGATGATGATGATGATGATGATGATGATGATGATGATGATGATGATGATGATGATGATGATGATGATGATGATGATGATGATGATGATGATGATGATGATGATGATGATGATGATGATGATGATGATGATGATGATGATGATGATGATGATGATGATGATGATGATGATGATGATGATGATGATGATGATGATGATGATGATGATGATGATGATGATGATGATGATGATGATGATGATGATGATGATGATGATGATGATGATGATGATGATGATGATGATGATGATGATGATGATGATGATGATGATGATGATGATGATGATGATGATGATGATGATGATGATGATGATGATGATGATGATGATGATGATGATGATGATGATGATGATGATGATGATGATGATGATGATGATGATGATGATGATGATGATGATGATGATGATGATGATGATGATGATGATGATGATGATGATGATGATGATGATGATGATGATGATGATGATGATGATGATGATGATGATGATGATGATGATGATGATGATGATGATGATGATGATGATGATGATGATGATGATGATGATGATGATGATGATGATGATGATGATGATGATGATGATGATGATGATGATGATGATGATGATGATGATGATGATGATGATGATGATGATGATGATGATGATGATGATGATGATGATGATGATGATGATGATGATGATGATGATGATGATGATGATGATGATGATGATGATGATGATGATGATGATGATGATGATGATGATGATGATGATGATGATGATGATGATGATGATGATGATGATGATGATGATGATGATGATGATGATGATGATGATGATGATGATGATGATGATGATGATGATGATGATGATGATGATGATGATGATGATGATGATGATGATGATGATGATGATGATGATGATGATGATGATGATGATGATGATGATGATGATGATGATGATGATGATGATGATGATGATGATGATGATGATGATGATGATGATGATGATGATGATGATGATGATGATGATGATGATGATGATGATGATGATGATGATGATGATGATGATGATGATGATGATGATGATGATGATGATGATGATGATGATGATGATGATGATGATGATGATGATGATGATGATGATGATGATGATGATGATGATGATGATGATGATGATGATGATGATGATGATGATGATGATGATGATGATGATGATGATGATGATGATGATGATGATGATGATGATGATGATGATGATGATGATGATGATGATGATGATGATGATGATGATGATGATGATGATGATGATGATGATGATGATGATGATGATGATGATGATGATGATGATGATGATGATGATGATGATGATGATGATGATGATGATGATGATGATGATGATGATGATGATGATGATGATGATGATGATGATGATGATGATGATGATGATGATGATGATGATGATGATGATGATGATGATGATGATGATGATGATGATGATGATGATGATGATGATGATGATGATGATGATGATGATGATGATGATGATGATGATGATGATGATGATGATGATGATGATGATGATGATGATGATGATGATGATGATGATGATGATGATGATGATGATGATGATGATGATGATGATGATGATGATGATGATGATGATGATGATGATGATGATGATGATGATGATGATGATGATGATGATGATGATGATGATGATGATGATGATGATGATGATGATGATGATGATGATGATGATGATGATGATGATGATGATGATGATGATGATGATGATGATGATGATGATGATGATGATGATGATGATGATGATGATGATGATGATGATGATGATGATGATGATGATGATGATGATGATGATGATGATGATGATGATGATGATGATGATGATGATGATGATGATGATGATGATGATGATGATGATGATGATGATGATGATGATGATGATGATGATGATGATGATGATGATGATGATGATGATGATGATGATGATGATGATGATGATGATGATGATGATGATGATGATGATGATGATGATGATGATGATGATGATGATGATGATGATGATGATGATGATGATGATGATGATGATGATGATGATGATGATGATGATGATGATGATGATGATGATGATGATGATGATGATGATGATGATGATGATGATGATGATGATGATGATGATGATGATGATGATGATGATGATGATGATGATGATGATGATGATGATGATGATGATGATGATGATGATGATGATGATGATGATGATGATGATGATGATGATGATGATGATGATGATGATGATGATGATGATGATGATGATGATGATGATGATGATGATGATGATGATGATGATGATGATGATGATGATGATGATGATGATGATGATGATGATGATGATGATGATGATGATGATGATGATGATGATGATGATGATGATGATGATGATGATGATGATGATGATGATGATGATGATGATGATGATGATGATGATGATGATGATGATGATGATGATGATGATGATGATGATGATGATGATGATGATGATGATGATGATGATGATGATGATGATGATGATGATGATGATGATGATGATGATGATGATGATGATGATGATGATGATGATGATGATGATGATGATGATGATGATGATGATGATGATGATGATGATGATGATGATGATGATGATGATGATGATGATGATGATGATGATGATGATGATGATGATGATGATGATGATGATGATGATGATGATGATGATGATGATGATGATGATGATGATGATGATGATGATGATTTCTGTTTTTTTTTCATTCTATCGTGACAAGAGTAGAGGAGAAGGCGAATGTAGTGAATACGAGACGAACAGTAAGTAGTAAAATCGAATCACCTTCACGTAGTTTACGTTGAGTGTGTATTGATGACAGATACTGAAATGAACTCAATGGAAGAAAAAGAAGCGAAAGGTTCGATAAAAATTTCCCGTCAGTTATATGACGTGTGTTACAAAGAACGGTCGACGTAAAATTAGAATTTTGTTTTTGTTAATAATAGTAGTAGATTTCGAATACGACAGGATGAAAGCGTATTGTTGTACATTTTGAGCAAGAATCTTGAGCAATTGATGGAGGTATTTTTAAGAGGAACCCATCATACCCATTTTTGTCCCAGTGTCAGAAACTGGTGACAGGAAAAGCACAGAAGGACTGGATCCTGGTACTGGACGAGCTGTTAAAAGGACACATTGATTCCTGGTGGTACTCAAAAGTTTTTTTGTATTCGCGCCCTTAATCTCTCGAAACAAGTTTCCTTGAGACTATGTTACTGGATTTCAATCAATGTCTCGATATTCAACGTCCATCCCGGGTTTGAAAGAAAAAAAGTTTAAGGATGGAATATTCTTTATTAGCGAAATCACATGGATCATCGCACTGCAAGTATTATGTACTGCTTGCAAGGGTATCCACTGCTTCTCATTTAACGCTCGGGTGAATCTGAAGAGAGAAAGCCAAAACCGTTCCCTCGGCGGTGGTACAATCAACACATTATTGGCGTGTGAAGCTGATAAGAGATTTGGGATCCTTTAGATGTTCTCTAACAGGACGATTTTATCTACGTTAGGTCTCGAACTTAACGGGGAAGATGCAGTAAATGTTCGGGAGAGCACTTTAATTCTCTTTGCATTATCCGCGATAGCCTGTCTGAGCTCACCATTTTTCATTGTGGCTATTCGTGATAGAGAAAATGGCATCCCAAAACTGAGACATTACTTTCTTGAATCGTATCATTCTCATCATACACCTAAACCTTGATTTACGTCCACTATTGGCTTAGCGAAAAAAAATTCTACCGACAAAATAATGATCAAAATACACATTTTTATATTTTTGTACACTTCTCCTAATCACGAAGATGTTTTAAAAAATATAAAACTGTTGAGTTTGCTCATTGTCTTAGCGGTAGAACTTTTTGTCGCTCAGCCAAGCATGGACGTAAAAATAGGACAAGGTGTATGTGAACCTTGTTGGCACATCCAAAATAAACAGCCTCGTTTCTACCGTACTTGTATGACACAGTGCTCACAAGCATGGCCGCAAGAAGTAGTTGTATCATTAGCAATATTTGACTGAGAAACTCTTATTGGCACGCCGGTAGAGATACTCTAGAATACGAAACCGGCGGGGTTGCTCTAATTTTCTAATTTAAGGTGATACTAAAAGTTCACCGAGAAGTGATTTTCAGAAATTTCTCGTTATATTCAAGGTCGTCGGCGTCGGTGGTGTAGTGGTAAGCGTCGTTGCCTCTCACCCCAGTCAGTCGGGGTTTAATCACGCCTTCCCTCGGATAGGAAGTAAAACCGTAGGTCCCGGCCCATGTGTTGATGGGTTCGATATGTAGGGTCCCCAGGTGTGGTGGCTGTCTCCCTGGGGCGTCGCTTAGCTTAGCTAGGCTTAGCTCCTAGACCCAGCTGACGTAAAACACAACTGGCGCCGAACGCTGCTAGTTGGCCAGAAAAAAAATTCAAGGTCTAGTCATGAAACACCATTGCACTAGAAGATAGTTTATGGCAACGGTAACTAAAAATTACAATTTAACTTGATAAACATTGGTATTGTCGCGCTTATCTCTTGTTGGAGTCCGGCGGCGGTCGTACGCTCGCAAGGCATTAAGCCGCAGTGATACTCGCTAGGCAAAACAAAAGAAAAAATGTTTCAGCCAACAACAAAAGCAAGTGGGTTTCGCGAAATGACAGATGTATTTGAATGTTATTGTGATGAACGGCAAGAGTGGTTCATTGGAATGAAAAAAGCAGCCCGAAACATAAAAAAAACCTAGATGATGACGTTCGACAATGACACTTGATTACCGATCGATGAAAGAAAGCGCATGTAGAACCGATTCTTCAACGTCTACATAATCAGCGTGCACAGTCCTCACTCCAGAAGCGCTGATAATGACAAAGACGCTTTCTATGCGCACCTCAATCGCGAGTACGACCGCTGCCCAAGCTACTACATACATAAACGCTCAGGGTGCATACCAGACGCTTTCAGCAATATTTTCCTGAATTTTGACGAGCTGAAGAGTCCAGCAAAATTTTATGCTGAACTTTCAGCAAAGTTTGCTGAATTTAAGCAAAACGTTACTGGTGATCAGCAGATTTTACTGAACAAATCAGCAAATTTTGCTGAATTTCAGCATTTTTTTTGCTGAAACCTTCAGCTCGGCAAAATTCAGCAAAATGTTGCTGAAACCCTCAATCGATTTTTGTGTTTGGGTCAGGAGAAGTTCAACGAACAAAAACGGCTTACGATTAATCGATTTCGCCGCATCCGAGAAAATGACAATAGGTAGAACCTTTTTCCAACACAGTCTCCCTTATCGTTATACCTGGGGATCACCTGGGGAATCCCAACGTCATCTGTCACATAAAACAAATAAGTTCGTGAGAAGAGAAGTAACCAGGTCGGCTTCATCGACAGCCGCTCGATAACGGGCCAGCTCTTCAACGTACAGTACATTCTTCAGAAATGCCGTGAATACAGGTCGGACTCGATTACCCGGAGTTAGGTTCTGAAGTTTTGCAAGCATATATCTCGGGAACGGAATGTTGTATGAAGCTAAAATTTTGACATTTTGTCAAGCTAACTGTGATAACAAACCAGTAAAAATTTCAGCTTTGTACATTAATCCGTTCGTCAGATATCTGTTTGAGAAGCTTTAAATCCTGACTCCGGATAATCGAGTCCGACCTGTACCAGGTCCCAACGCAGCAACTGTTCATAGACTTCAAGACGGCATATGACAGTATCGTGTTTATTGAGGATAAACAGGTCAAGTAATACATTCCAGAAGGATTTCGGATATTCGTCAATAGAAAACATGCTTGTCGCTTGTATCAATTTATGAAAACAGTGACTACTTTAATTTTCACTTGGTAACATATTCATATCAACAGCTACATACTGTACAACATATGCTAGAAATAAATTGATTGTTTTTTCTCCCTTGCGATGCGCTATTAAATCTCTAATAAACTCCTATTTATCTTTCTACAAAACTCTGACGCGTACTCATTTACATCTGTTTTAGCGCTAGGGCCAAATTGCCTACATAACTGGATTTAGTAAATATTTTTCTTAGGTAACTAATGTGCAAAATGGGATTTAATTTAACAACGTATTACTCTTGGTGGTTGCATAGGACCTCATTCTGTAAGCCCTACTCAATCGAAAACGTTGTTTCCTCATGTAAAGTTTATTTACAAGGCATGCTCACATAACAGCAATGGCCAAATTGCCTCGACTTCCCTTGTACTTACCCACAATTGCAATTTCTGTTGTAAGTGTTGTTCAATCGGCGTTGCACATCTGCTACCGAGAATCGATCAAAAGATGTCTGATAGTGAACAGCTGGGATTTCTCCATAATCACATTCAGATTTTTCCAGAAACTTTCTTACAGTCTACAGATTGAAAGCCCACCATCGAAAAAGCAATCACCAGCAATCAAACCTGTAATTGACTGCCAACACCTCTGTTTCAAAGGTGTTCCCCTGCTCCAATGATCACCCAAAAATGGGTAATAATAACAAAAGCAATTTCCCGAGCAGAAGAAAATAACAAGTAAATAACATATCAAGGTATTTACCTTAAATACTACCATACCTTGATATGCCCTTCATTTGGTGGTAATAAGAGGCAAAATAACAAAACCGAATACTAAAATTTAGTATAAATAACACCTAGAAAATAACAAGTCTTGTTATTTCAATAATGAATACATACCTAAAATTTCAAGTGCTGTATTTGTTATCCCAAAGTTATTGAATAACAAACAAAAAACATTTCTTGTTATTATATGTTTCATTTGTACGATGACTTCATGATGTAATAACAAATCTTGTTATTCGGTTATTTTCACCGCTGAGCCAACAAATACTACATCAATACCAAACTCTGCTCAAATACCTTCAACTGTTATTGTGATGTTCTCATAACATTTCGTAGAATAACGCAGCAATAAAAAATTTAGGTATTAGAGCACATGTTGCTCTTCGCATGGTATTTGTAAGGTATGCCCTTCTGCTCGGGTTAAATGTAATACAGCCGATGATAGCCAGTGAAAGGTAGGGGCATCTGGGGTAATATGCACTGTCGAGGCAAAACGCACCCCCTTGATTTTTCAGGAATTATCGGTTTTGGAGCTTTGAAACCTTGCCAGTCTAATAGAACGTCCTTATAAATGAGCACCTGGAAAATTTTACATATCTGCGTTACGTAATTAGTGAGAAAAATGAATTAAATCAAAACGCAGGTTTCTGATGTAATTTTTCCTATCGTTTGTCGAACGATTTGATGGTGAAAACCGACCAAATATCTTAAGCTGTTGTATTTATTCAGTTAATTGAGGGTAATACTAAGCGTAGAAATAATAACATAAACAGTAATTTACATAAATTATATATTTTAAACAGTTTTATTTTTTACTCTTGATTGGGGCAATATGCACTCCATGTGTTGGGGCAAAACGCACCTATAGAAAACAAGCTGTAATCATATCTATGAGCACTGTGTAAGTAATCGCAAATGAAATTGAGCTATTATTCGTCCTAAAACCTTAGAAAACATGCATTTTCTCTAAAAAGGGAAAAAATTATAAACTCGACAGTGCATCTTGCCCCAATGTTGTGGTGCGTCTTGCCCCTTTGTTTGAGTGCATCCTGCCCCATTGTTGTAGTGCATTTTACCCCGAGCATGGGTGCATACTGCCCCGCATAAACATACGAAGCCGTAATGTTGGTCTTCACAAAAAACGTTATTTTCAAAAGCTATACTATATTAAGGCCAAAGTTTTGTTCGAGATCGCTTAGAATGCAAGTATTTGCAATGAATGCATGCATTAAAACAATAAATTATTGTCCTTTTATATGCATTTGGACGCATCTTCCTTAACTGGTGCGTATTACCCCAGAATCCCCTAAGCTTTTGTTCGTCGTCGCTTGTCAGCAGAATGGAACCCAGCGTGAGCGTTTGTACTCGGAACCAGAGGAGACTGATAATGAATTCATTAAATTCTCGCATACACAGAGGCAGAATAATTCAGTTCAGTTTCCAAATTTAACTCCGATATTCATGAATGGAACGGGATTGGATAATGAATGAACGGACGAAATGGCACACAATGGCGGCTCATGGACCTCGCTGCGTGTGTGTCTGGTGCGTAGCTTTTGAATTTAATCAGCGAAAGCGTGTTGAATGGTGGGGGAGTGTGTTCTGTATGATAAAACAAAAAAAAAACAGTGCAGAAATTTATCGTCCATGTTGATCGAATTACCGGTGAAAACCCTGCGTTTCATAATTCCTGTTTCAGAAACAGCGGATACAAGAGATTTTGTTCAGATAATACATGAAAGGAGGCAGCCAATGTTGACAGTCCAGAGTCCGGCGAGGAGTTCAAAGGCTTACACACATATCGTAGCTTTCGTGCAAAAAGAGCACAACTCAACCAATGTGAATTTTCAGAATCAGCATTTGGAAATTGAAATTCCCGAGCCACCTTCCAGTGATTCCCTACATTCCGACTGAAGAAGAGCTTTCTCTAAATGGTCTGGGTGTGTAACAACTTTCCTATTTTGTGCAGCGGATGATTGATATACCATACAACATGATTTCATGCAAGGCAGCGTAAACTCGTGTGGTTATTCGAAGAATGCAATAAGTCAATTAGTTAAGAAGCAATGAGCAACACATTTCTTCGAACTCGTTATTGCATCCTCACAAAAGAAGTAATCAATCAGAAATCTGCACCTAAATGCTCTCAGAAGGAGGCGGTAACATACCTTCAGTTCTCATTTCAAAGTAACCGATATGGTAGTGAAACAATGTTGATTGATGAATTCTGCAATCTGCTACAGGTTTACATTTCTCGATGAATGTACATTAGGGCAGTTCAGACTTGAAATATGTTAAAAATTCAAAGCTCCCATATGTTCATTGCAATCCTTGGTGCAACACTAGAGTCCTGTCAAATTTTCAGCCATTTCGGTGGTGATTTAATGGTGGCCCAAAAGCAAAATAGGTTTATATGGGAATTACTATGAAGAATTTTGGGAAAAGGTTCTCCACGCTGTAGAGCGTTAACACATGGATAAAGTCATAGGTTCAAAGTCAATTTGGATTCTTCAGATCACAACGATGAATGTTGCCGAAGACCGCAACTCATTTCCACTCACGAAAAATAAGTTATTAATCAATATTCATCCATGCATGCTTGAACAGAAGACCGCAGCTCGACCGACACGCTTGACACGCAATCATAGTATGCGTGTCAGCTTCTTGCACGCCTTGCAGGACATCGTGTATGAAGATGCGCATTCGAGTGAGAAATTGTTAAATATCTTTTTTGCCGATTGTCGAAATAATTCCCATACAAACCTATTTTGCTTTTGGGCCACCATTAAATCACCACCGAAATGGCTGAAAATTTGACAGGACTCTAATTTTGCACCAAGTATTGTAATGAACATATGGGAGCTTTGAATTTTCCACATGTTTAAAATCTGAACTGCCCTAATGTACATGCTTACCCGAGTGCTGATGGTCATGATGATTTGAAACTTAATCAGAGTGCTACACAATTATGTGGCAATTCAAACTGAAAAACTGAAAGGTAAACCACCATGCATCTCCATCGTTTCAGTTAGAGCAGCCATACTGCTACCCGGATCGAACACCAAGTGACCGCATAGCAACGGGCAACATAAAACATACAACCGAGCCTGTTGTAGCACCATTTCATATGCAGCAACAGTTACATTAATGATAACGAGTCCGCGTGAGTGGGCAACCAAAAAGATTCATATCTGCTCGCTCAGCCGAATTACGTCTGATGTCCTTGATCCAACAGCAACCATCGCCGCTGCAATTTGATTCATAGCACTCGGGAGAGTCGTAAACCGCAGATAGACCTTTTTCGTCGCCGGTTCGGAACAGGTGTCGAATAACAACACGATTCGGGGGTGTTCGCATTAGGTGCTGGATTGGAGCTGTTCGACCTTTGTTGAGCTTCGGTAGGTAATTTTTGTTTTAGATTTTTTGGAAATACATTTCGTAGCAATGCAGATAGAACAGATGGAAGAATTTCTTACGTGGTGGTCCAATTGTGTAAAAGTGAAGTCAATCAATATGCAAAATGGTACAGCCCAAGTGGTATTAGTCCAAGAACCTTACTTTCGTAAGGGGAGTTTGTATCTAGGACACCTTGTGAATCCAGTGTTTGCTACTTTCAGTAAAAATGAAATGGCAAACACACGTGTCATGCCTCGAGCATGTGTGCTTGTCAACAACGCAATCGTTGCCGGCTGTTCGGGCTCTAAAGAAGTTGATCATCAATATTAATTTCTATTCCCGATCAGCCTAGATAGCCGTGTAGTGGCGGTAGCAGTTACCTCAACTGGCTAAGAATATCACTACGGATTGCCTAATCCGGTGGTAAAAGTCCACCAAACAAGCGACCCCTAATTCATGGTGTTATGCATACCGTGCCTAGGAATGAATGGTTAGGGGGGTCTAATAAAAACTTAACCGTGAACGGAGCCTGTGGAGTACCAGGGCACCCTCCACAGTATGTTGCCCTTACTGTGTTAAACGGAGCAATGACGCAGTGGACCTTATTTGTCTCCGGGATAATCGGCCACTTTTCTTACGTCTCAATTCCGAGGCTTAATAAAAGTGGGTAAATGAATTTTTTTTTATGGCAGGAATTAAGTTCGTACAGGTAAACCTTCATCACGCAACAGGTGCTTCTGCTGTGTTGAGTCGAAGGTTTAAAAAAGAAGGACTGGAAGTGGCGCTTATTCAAGAGCCGTGGTCCAACAAACGAAAGATTCTTGGTGTTCTGACACAAAATAGTAAACTATTTTATGATGAGCAACAAGATTCTCCCAGAACCGCTGTCTTAGTACGCAAAACGTTAAAATGCTATCCTATTACAGAGTTTATCAGAAAGGACATTGTTGCGGTCATGGTAGAGGTACCAACCACTAGAGGTAAAACTGAGATCGCTGTGGCTTCAGCTTACTTTCCTGGTGATGTTCCTGAGGTACCTCCTCCTGAGATCGCATCATTTGTTCAATTCTGTAAAGAAAACAACAAATCGTTTATCATTGGCTGTGACGCCAATGCGCATCACACGGTTTGGGGTAGTACGGATATTAACAGTCGAGGTGAGTCACTATTAGAGTATCTGTCTTCCAACAATATAGACATTTGCAATAATGGTGATAAACCTACTTTCTCAAATGTAATCAGACAAGAGGTCTTGGATCTAACACTGTGCAATGCTGCAATCTTTGACAGGATCACAAACTGGCACGTGTCAGATGAGATTTCTCTATCTGATCATAAACACATAATCTTCAATTGGAGTGGTGGAGATTACTCTAGAACCGCATTTAGAAATCCCAGGAGGACAAACTGGGATCAATATGTAGAATTGTTGAATACGCATTCATTTACAATGGGAGAACCTATTGATTCAACCCAAAAGTTGGAATCATTTTCTCAAAGGGTAAATGAAAGTATCATCAATTCCTTTAACGGAAGTTGTCCCACCATACAATCGTCTTCTACTAGAGACGTGCCATGGTGGAACTTTAAACTGGATCGCCTTAGAAAATTTTCTCGTAAAATGTTCAATAGAGCGAAACAAACGGGAGATTGGACTCAGTACAGGAAAGCCCTGACTGAGTACAACAACGAAATACGAAAATCTAAAAGAAAGTCTTGGATGCTGACATGTGAAAACATAAACAGCACTCCTGTAGTTGCAAGACTACAGAAAACGCTCGCAAAAGATCATTCAAATGAATTGGGAAACCTGAAGCGCGACGATGGAGCTTTTACCAAAACTCCTCGTGAAACTTTGGATTTGATGATGGAAACCCATTTTCCGGGTTCGGTTCTAAGTGTGGATTCCAATGATACTATATCTCTGGAAGGTGAAGGATGTCCTAGTATAAACTCTTCGGAGTCAACTAGGACAATAAACACCACCTCAGATTTAGCTGATGAAATCTTCACGAAGGCCAGAGTGGAAAATGCAATTAGATCTTTTCAGCCTTTTAAATCTGCAGGAGTTGATGGAATATTTCCAGCACTGATTCAAAATGGAGAACCGGTGTTGGTTCCATCACTAATTGAGATGTTCAAGGCTAGTTTAAGATTGAATTACGTTCCATCAAAATGGAGACTTGTAAAAGTTATCTTTATACCAAAAAAGGGGAAGCGAGACAAGACGCATCCCAAATCATACAGGCCAATTAGTCTTTCTTCAGTTTTGTTGAAGACTATGGAAAAGGTTTTGAAGGATTTTATCAATTCTTCTTACATAAAAGACCATCCCCTATCTGACTTCCAGTTTGCTTATCAATCTGGTAAGTCAACGGTTACAGCACTTCATTCGCTAGTAACAAAAGTGGAAAAAACGTTTTCAGCAAAAGAAATAGCTCTATGCGCCTTTTTAGACATAGAAGGAGCATTTGATAATGCCTCCTATTCATCTATGAAGCGTGCCATGGAGAACAAAAACTTCGACCAATGTATCATACATTGGATTTATACTGTGCTTGCAAAAAGAGAAATCACCTCTGAGCTGGGAAGTTCTTCTATAACAGTAAGGGCAACGAAAGGTTGCCCTCAAGGAGGAGTCCTCTCACCACTATTGTGGTCCTTAGTTGTAGACGATCTTCTAAGAAGCTTGAAGGAAAAAGGTTTCGAAGTTGTGGGCTTTGCAGACGATATAGTCATAATAGTGAGAGGAAAGTATGACGAAACTGTTTCGGAGAGAATGCAAAGGGCCCTAAGCTATACACATTCATGGTGTATTAAGGAGGGCCTTAGCATCAACCCGTCAAAAGTCGTAATTGTCCCTTTCACTAGGAGAAGGAAGATCAACCTAAAAGCTTTTCGGCTTGGAGGGATACAAATTCATCCTAGTGATCGAGTCAAATACTTAGGTTTGATACTGGATGCTAAACTGAACTGGAATGCTCAAATTGAGTCCGTGATCGGTAAGGCAACAAGTGCATTCTGGTTATGCTCCAAAACTATTGGCAGGAAGTGGGGCTTGAAACCAAAAATGATAATGTGGATTTATACTGCCATAATCCGCCCAAAAGTGACGTATGCTTCGTTTGTCTGGTGGCCAAAAACGAAAGAGGCTACCACACAAACAAAGCTTGCGAAAATTCAACGTCTTGCGTCCATTGCTGTTACAGGAGCGATGCGAAGCACTCCATCAAAAGCTTTAGATGCGATTCTCAATCTGCTACCTTTGCACGAGTACGTGCAATTAGAAGCAGAAAAGGAATTGCTGAGACTTGAACGAGTTGAAATGTTTATGCCAGGTGATCTTGTAGGTCACCTGAGCATTTCACAATACTTCCAAAATAGGCCAGTAATGAAAATGATTAAAGACTGGATGAAACCTGTGGAGAACCATGATGTTCCTTACAAGTTGCACGAAACAACTCGTGCAGATTGGGAAGTCGGAGGTCCCACTGTTCGTCAAGGGTCAATCAAATTCTTCACAGATGGCTCAAAAGTTGGAATAAAAACGGGAGCGGGAATCTACGGCCCTGGAATACAAATTTCAGTGGCGATGGGACACTATCCTACGGTGTTTCAAGCAGAGATTCTTGCTATTTTGAAATGCGCAAATATCTGCCTTGAGAGAAAATACAGATACGCAAATATTTGTATTTTCTCAGATAGTCAAGCTGCACTAAAAGCATTGTGCGCTTACAAATGTACTTCAAAGCTTGTCTGGGAATGCATTCTTTCACTGCGCAGGATGTGCCAAGGGAATTCAGTAAACTTATACTGGGTTCCAGGTCACTGTGGCATTGAAGGAAATGAAATGGCAGACGAGCTTGCTAAAAGTGGTTCCAATTTACAGTTTGCTGGTCCAGAACCATTCTGTGGTATATCAAACTGTACAATTAAAATTGACCTGAAACGCTGGGCTGAGCAGAGGGTGATATCCAATTGGATGGACGTCAAAAATTGCAATCAGTCAAAACGATTTATAACACCAAATGCTTATAAAACCAAAAAGCTCTTAGAGCTCAACAAGAGAGCTCTATGTACATACACTGGCCTAGTAACTGGACACTGCCCGAGCAGGTATCACTTGAAAAATATTGGCCATATTCAGAGTGATATCTGTCGTTTCTGTAATACGGAACGTGAAACCTCGGAACATCTGCTTTGTAGTTGTGGTGCTTTATACACGCGCAGGCAAAGATTTCTAAATAGTGGTTGCTTGCAACCCAGTGAGATCTGGTCTGCAAAACCTGGGAAGGTCTTGGAGTTTATTAATTCCATTGCACCTGACTGGGAGACGACGCGTCGTGGCAGTAGCTGATTACTTGACACATGGTAATTAGCTGGCTAGATGCGAATATCAAAACGGGACATGCCACAAAAGTTCAGCCTATTGGACGCAGTGGCTTAATTTCCCCAACAGGGGAGGAAAAAAAAAAAAAAAAAAAAAAAAAAAAATCGTTGCTACACTCATCTCTGAACTAACTACTAGAGATATATGTGCTATCACAACCGATGTTTCTGTTGGAAACCTCAACAGGAATTATGTTTATTGTTCGGTTTATTTATCGCATGATGAACAATCCCCTAAGGATGCTTTCAAGCAAGTCATTGCATACTGCACTTCAAAAGGCCTTCCGCTAATTGTTGGTAGTGATGCTAATGCTCACCATATCATCTGGGGCAACTCAGACATCAATGTGAGAGGCTCCAGTTTGATGGAATACTTAAGTAGTACAGATCTTGGATTACTTAACATAGGCAACCGCCCAACCTTCATGGTATCTGCTAGAGAGGAAGTGTTAGACATAACGCTTTGCTCTAGCAGAATTAGTCACGAGCTGACCAATTGGCATGTCCCGGTCAACCAACTGGGATCTCTTTACCGATCTGGTTGCAGCCAAATTTCATGGATACTTACCATCCAATTGACACTCCAAGTGATTTAGATGATGCCGTTGATACTACGACGGCCTTCATCATGGAAGCTTTTGAAGAAGCATGCCCTCTACGGTCTGTGAAGATCACAAGAGGAACCCCTTGGTGGAACTCTGACCTGGCGAAACTCAGGAAACAATGTAGAAAGAGTTGGAACAGACGACGTTCGGCTGGTTCGGAGGCTTTCAGGTCGGCTCGCAAGGCCTACAGGAAAGCTCACCGGTCTGCTGAACGATCCGACTGGAAAAACCTTTGTACAAATGTTTCCAGTTTAAGTGAAGTCAGTCGGTTAAATAAAATCCTTGCGAAATCTAAGGATTTCCGAGTGAACGAACTTCGTTTGCCAAATGGCGATCTGACTTCCTCTGATGAGGCAGTTCTGGAATGCTTATTCAGCACACACTTCCCTGGATGTGTGGATATTACATCTTCGGATGAACCTAATGTCTTTTCTTGTAGTTACGATTCCCTGGCTTCGGCTCGGAGTATCGTGACTATAGAATCGATTGAGTGGGCACTTAATAGCTTTGCTCCTTTCAAATCTTCTGGGGCAGATGGGATTTATCCTATTTTGCTTCAGAAGGGATTTGATCATTTCAAGCATGTTTTGAAAAAAATACTTGTTTGCAGTTTTGCTACAGGGTATATTCCCAAATCCTGGCGGGATATTACTGTGAAGTTTATTCCGAAAGTGGGTCGTGCGTCGTATGAAGAAGCAAAGAGTTTCAGACCCATCAGTTTGACCTCTTTTCTTCTGAAATGCTTAGAACGCATTGTGGATCATCACATCCGTGATGTTCATCTGGCCAACGTGCCTCTTCATGTGAACCAACATGCTTACCAATCTGGAAAGTCCACTGTGACTCTTTTACACAAAGTTGTTTACGATATCGAGAAGGCATTCGCTCAAAAGCAATCCTGCTAGGGTGTTTTCGTAGATATCGAGGGTGCCTTTGACAACGTGCCTTTCGATGCCATATTGGAAGCCGCACGGGGTCATGGTATATCTCCAATGATTTCCAATTGGATTCACCAAATGCTCAAAAACCGACATCTCTTCTCGACATTGCGTCTAGCAGGGATTAGGAAATTGAGTGTTTGTGGATGCCTCCAAGGCATTTCCCAAGTCTTGTCACCGCTTTTGTGGAATCTCGTAGCAGATACGCTATCGAGGCAACTCAGTAATAGCGGTTTTCCTACTTATGATTTTGCCGACGACTATCTAACATTGTTAGTCCGTATGTGCATCAGCACCCTTTTCGTACTGATGCAAAACGCCCTTCAGGTAGTTGAAGGTTGGTGTCGCCAATATGGCCTTTCGGTTAATCCGAGTAAAACATCTATTATTCTTTTTACGGAAAGGCGAAACCGTAATGGCGTTCGACCTTTGCGTCTCTTTGATTCTGAAATCGATGTGACTGAACAGGTAAAGTACGTTGGAGTCATTCTTGATTCCAAGCTTTCCAGGACACCCCACATTGAGTTCAGAATCAAGAAAGCTTGTATGGCCTTCGGGCAATGCCGGCGAACCTTTGGTACAACTTGGGGTCTAAAACCCAAGTATATCAAATGGATCTACACAACTGTTGTTCGGCCAATATTGGCTTATGGATGTCTTGTGTGGTGGCAAAAGGGCGAAATGAGAACGGGTCCAATCAAAGTTAAAACATCTCCAAAGGATGTGCTTAATGGCGATGTCTGCAGCGTTCTCTTCAACTCCCACGGCAGCGATCGAAGCTCTCTTTGACGTTGCTCCACTACACATTCATCTCAAACAAGAAGCACTTCCTTGCACATACCGTCTACGGGTACTCGGTCTACTAGAGGAAATTCCTGTGAACCGCACATCAACACACACCTCGTTGTTTCCACTTTCGGTGAATTGGGACAAAATTGTCCTTGCTCCAAGTGATCTTATAATTGCTTGTAATTTCCTATACAGGATATTTTCCACGAAAATCCCTTCCCGGGAAGAGTGGACATCTGGATATCTAGAAAGAAGTATTTCAGACGACATCGTATGTTACACTGATGGCTCCCTTCTCGAAGGTCGAGCAGGTGCTGGTGTTTATTCTCGTAAGCTAAGGCTGTATCAGTTAAGGGTATGCGGTATACCGAAAGATTTCGCCAAATACGTCTCGAAACGAAATTCCGCGGAATTCCACGGAATTCACGTAGGCGAAATTCACGATTTTGAATTTCGTTTTGTTTCGCCAAATTCTAAAAATTTCGTCTCCATAAAATAGATTTTGACGAAATGAAACGGAATTTCGCGGAATGACTTAGAAATTTCGAAAACAAATAAATAGTGTAAATGTCTGCATGGTCTATCGAAGATCTTGCTAATCTCAAGTTACTGAAAAGTGTTATAAAAAACATCTCGAATAGCGAGAGACAAACCACTCTCAGGTTCTATCATAAAGACAGAGAAAATCTCGAATTTACCTCTTATTTTGGAACTACCATCAAGATCTTGCTGAATATGTATGCTTTCAACATTTACGGTATGCGGGTCCATACTTAATATTTTGGTTAAATTTTCTGACTGAACCAAATGCAAAAAACAAACACGAGTTTAGTTCCTGTCTTCAGTTTAGATTCTCAACGAAAATTTTCAGCAGAGTAATGGAAAATATTTGGATGGGATGATACAGGGAGTAGGATACACTAGCAAAAGTTCTAAGCAAACGAGGAAGCTCTCCCAAAATATGTAACTAGAAAAAAATTAAATCCCAGGAGAAATCGATTAAAACAAATTTGGTAGAAGGTTTGGTGCATGGAAAAGTTTCGGGAGATACCCTTTTTCAGGAAATTTCCAGTGGAACTCCTGTTGGGGTCGAAATACGTAACGTATCTTGCAAAGGATACAAATTCTTAGTGGAAATCGAAGAAACAGTTCTTAACCCGATTTTCTTTTTACTTACCAACATATCTGTATGACGAAGCGTTATACACGATTAAACTCTTATTTCTTTTGTTGATAAGAAATTCCGTAAAATTTCATGTTCGGCCTTTTGTTTTTCATGGAGCTCTACTCAAAATAGAAAGTTTACAAAATAGAAGGTTTACAGCCACTGGAAAGAGTACTTTGATGATATTTGGATGAATTTAAGAAATTACTGTAATAGTAGTTAACGCAACAAGGTGCAGAATGAAAAAAATTACAGCACGAGACGTACATTTATCCAACTAGGCTTGCCGAGTATGATAATTACGACGAGTGTTGTAAAAATTGAGTTCTGCATCGAGTTGCGTACAACGTTTTTTTTTTGCAAGTCCATAAATTACTGCTTGAGAATAGTTTTCAACAAAACTATTTCATCAAACTGCACACTGATGTTCATAGCCAGTTTAAGAAAGTCTGATGCTAGCAGGTTATACTGTGTAATTTTCAAAAACTTTCAAAACTGCGTCCAGAAAGCATCAAAAAAGTGACCAAAATTGAAAACAGTGCTGTAATGTTCATAACGCAACGCAAATCAGTGCTGTAATGAACCATTAGTTGCTAGTTTGGTGTGGGAAAGTAGGCCTTTTCCTGTCGGGTATGCGTGAGGTAAAACAGCCTATTACGATGACAAATTGCAAAGAAGAATATTAAGGTAGGATTTCCCTACCATCATGTTTTTTTTTATTTGGTAAATTTCTAAAATATGTTTAGGTGAAGACAACAATGTAGGCGTTTGTAGCGGAATTCTTGAATTATTTCATGTGGAAAGTATGTGATCGTAGGTAATCATATCGTTTTTCTTTGACGAATTTCTTCAAACACCTTCAGGAGTGAATTGAACATGTCAAAAGGTTAGACAAACGAGAAACTAAAATCGCAGCCAGCTTTTATGCTAAATTTCAGTAAAAAAGACGTTTTTTCATCTGGATTTCATCAGATTATTCACCAAAATACTCTGGGCTGGTGATATTAGGTAAGATATTTTTTTTCAAATACATAAGTCCTTAAAATTTTTTTTTCAACTGTTGCAACAATATGTTTGGCCCTAGGTTAGTTGATTTCGGGACGGCTAAAATATAAACGACTCATAAGAAAGTGATCATTCTTCATAAATAATTCCAAAAGTCCCAGTGAAGAAACAGGGATGCAAGCAGTAATAAATAACAAAAGTTCCATAAACAAATCAAAAAATGCATAAATAAATCAAAAGTTTCTATAAATAATTGATTTTTGAGCAATTAAAAACGTCAAAAATGTAATGAATAATTCAACTGTTGCAATAAAAAAAGCCAATTTTCCCACCAAAAAAGTTCGAATTTTTCATAAATAAATCCGATTTTTCCATAATAAATTAGAAAATTCACAATAAAAAAATATCGAAGAAGCAATAAATAATTCAAAAAGTGCAATAAACAAGAAAATAAATTATCAATAAATGTCAAAAAACGAGCAATAAACAGAAATGTATTTTGAGGCAAAAAATATGTAGACCATGCGGCGAAGCCGCATAGAGGATTGAGGAACTGAGGCGGCAGAAGGCCGCCGAAGTTTCCGATATCCGATGCACCGCAATTGCATCGTTTCGGTTCTAGGCAAACCACAGATCCAAGAATTTGCCCGGTATAATGCAAACATAGATGTTATCCCTTTTTTAGGTCCGACGAGCGATAGCGAGTTCGGACAGCAAGCAATTACTCGGTAAATTGCAATCATAGTTACGCAAGCTTTTCAGTCGTTTCAGTCATATAAGTGCGATTCGGCATTTCACTGTCTCATACTTTCCTGCATATGTTTTTCATGGGTAATTTCGTCATTTTTTATTGCACTTTTTGAATTATTTATTGCTTTTTCGATATTTTTTTATTGTGAATTTTCTAATTTATTATGGAAAAATCGGATTTATTTATGGAAAATTCGAACTTTTCTGGTGGGAAAATTGGCTTTTTTTATTGCAACAGTTGAATTATTCATTGCATTTTTGACGTTTTTAATTGCTCAAAAATCAATTATTTATGG
Source organism: Aedes albopictus (assembly GCF_035046485.1). Taxonomy (NCBI): domain Eukaryota; kingdom Metazoa; phylum Arthropoda; class Insecta; order Diptera; family Culicidae; genus Aedes; species Aedes albopictus. The sequence continues at coordinate 268,752,746 of NC_085136.1, forward strand.
AAACTTTTGATTTATTTATGCATTTTTTGATTTGTTTATGGAACTTTTATTATTTATTACTGCTCGCACCCCTGTTTCTTCACTGGGACTTTTCGAATTATTTATGGGAAATTGTGTATTTATTATGGAACGTTTAATTGTCTGCCATTTCGGGACCCATAGTCTCGAATCGAAAGGCCCAAAGGTAGAATTCACATTTTGCAAGTCTTTTGGGAGTGGTAGTTGATCCCAGTTCTTCGGCGAAAAATGCATGTGCTTTAACCAACACCCCAGGTCCGCTATAGTCCAGATCTATTTGGTAGAATTTTTGGCCTTATAACCTAGAGATGATTTGTTTTATTCTTCGAATTTCAAGTTTGCGGATGCCTTCAAATTTTATGAGGGCGCATACATTTCTTAAGTATTGTTTTCAATTTATATACGAGTTTTACTGAGTATTTTCTTATAAATTGAATCATCTATCAGTTTTAGGTTAAGATTTTAGGCTTTCTCAAAAAAATAGGCTATTCACCAAAGCATGATTGGTAAACATCTGGCTGATGTAGGGGAATTGTGGGAAAAATGAACAGGGGGTAAAATGAACAGGGTGGTGTATTAATGCATTTAGGGTACTTTTGCATATTTTAACAATTAGGTTCTATTCGACAACATAAATCATTGTACCTCTGCTGATATTAGACCTAAAAAATAACTGAACTACTTTAAAATGACAAAAATATCGAAAATCATGCAAACAATATGGTCTGGTGTAAAACAAAGCTAATCGTAATTAAGGTCAATTTGTCCGTTATTCGCAAATTTCTGCATGCGTGATACCATATTCCAATAATTTTTTCCTAAAAAAAATATTAAGTGACGAAAAAAATTAGGTAGTGTTTTCAATAAAATTTTGGAAGTACCTTCAAAGCAAACAGAGCTTGGTGATAAAATGAACAGTTGGTTCAAACTTTATATAATTTTTACAAGATTTTGTTCAAACTCGGTATACTGCAATCTCTAACGCATATCGTTGCATAACTATAGTAAAACGTTAAGAAACATATTTTACTACAACAAAATAAGATTGAAATTAGAAAATCCACCTGTTTAAGCACATTTTTTTTTAATATAATTATCAATACATTGCAAACTTTATATAAGAAGTTTTGAAATTATAGCACATACAATTAACATCAAATTGACTGACATCCAGTTAATCGAAATTACACGTTTAAATTAACTTTTAAATATGTATGTGTTCATTTTACCCTCAGTGTTTTTCGCTACTCGGTTTTCTTGCACTTTTTGCAATCGAAAAAAAATAAAGAAAACTGTAGTCATGTTTCACATGCTCAAGTAAAAAAAGATAGATATTTTACATATTTTCATTGAAAACAACTCCAAACGCTTAGGGTGTTCATTTTACCCCAATTTCTCGTATCCATATCATTGATTTAGGTTTCTGGAACAATCCGCATTAGAGCATCTTATAGCATAGTCGCAATTATTGGTGTGCTTTTATTTAATCATTGGAGCAATCTTATTAGGTTGTCGGTATTATTATTTATTCAAATTTTCAATATGAGACGCGAAAAATTAAAAAAAAATAAAAATGGCACTGTAGCAAAAGAAACTAGGGGATAAGGGTCTTTATGGAAATGCAATTAGCGCCTCTGCAAACACGCAGTATAAATTCGCATAAAATTGATGTAACTGCAAAATTCCGCGGAACTTTTTCGAAAATTTCGATTCGTTTCGAAAAATACCGAGTGAATTCGAATTTCGTATCGATCTCACGAAACATTTTTGAATTTCGTTTCGTTTTGTACCGCATCGTAGCAGAAATTTTATATTTCGTTTCGTTTCGTTTCGCCTTGAAAAAATCCCATACCGCATACCCTTAGTATCAGTCTTACTCACTTGGTAGACACTGCACCGTTTTTCAGGCCGAAATTTTTGCTCTTATGTGCGGAGTGCAATCGACATTTCAGCTGCACGTAATGGGCAAAGTAATATATTTCTGTTCAGATAGCCAGGCTGCTATTAAAGCACTTGCTTCGGCCAACTCCAGGTCGAAAATAGTTATCGCTTGTCGAACTCAAATCGAGGAGCTGAATTCAGCAAACGCTGTTCACCTTGTATGGGTACCTGGCCATTCTTCTATAGCTGGAAATGAATTGGCTGATGAGTCAGCTCGCACTAAGCCGTGCTTCGATCGCGTACAACTACAACGTGTTTTATGATCTCAGTACTAATACATCTGTGTTTTTGTTGTCTCTCTTATCAGGGATGGATTCGCGTATGCACCTAGCATAACATCCGAACCGGACGTAACACTCCTCATTGCTAATTAAACTCTCCCCGTGCTCGTCCATGATCAGCATGGTTGCCAATCCCATCGCGGTTGCGAACTTCTTGACCTTGGTTGACCCAAGCGGCTTGGTCAAGATATCAGCAATCCGAAGCACAATACTGCAGTTTGATGTCATCAGATGTGCAGCGGCTCCAGGTGTAGTGGAACCGCGTGTCTACATATTTGGATCTTTTCTTCTGTTGGTCCAACGCAACGACATCTAGGCAGCTCTACATTCACTATATATACAGTCAGGCGAATAGAACATCCTGAGAATTGGCAACTGGGTTATTTACTGTCAACATTAGGAAAAGTTCAAGCTTTCGATTGACTTTGTGTTTTCATAACATAAATTTATTATCTTTACGGATACAGTACTCCCCTCGTATTCAATCTCTCTCTCTCTCTCTCTCTCTCTCTCTCTCTCTCTCTCTCTCTCTCGAAATTCCAAGTTCAATTGGCTCCGATAGTTCTATCCGCCAATAGATATGTAGTGACTGTAGGCAGCTCCTGTTGTCTTCAAAGATGATTGTTGGTTGTTGTTGGCTTTCGTTGAGCTCCGTCAGTAAGCGGCGTAGCCAAACAGCCTCTTACGTGCCACATATTCAGCCTCCATGGTCGACATGGCCACACAACTCTGCTTCGGTCCTGTCGGTCACCGACGGAAACTGACTTTCCGATTCCGACTCAGGATTTCGACTGCCGCTGCGATGTTCGGATGGCCATTGACGCACAGATACAGTAGGCAACCGATTAACTTGTGATACTCTTCGTTGTTCTCCAGCGTCGGGCTATTCTGAGTCGAGATGATCCATGGGATACTTTGACCCCTTTGCGTTCTCCAAGCCAATTCGGGTTACTACTCGTCTGATACACTCTGCAAAATCACGAAGAATCCATCAGCGTTCTTCCGCACACGAATGCCCAGAAAACTCCTGATGTCCCCGTGCCTTGTATTCTTCAGTCGTTCCTGCAAAGCTTGCTTGAGTTGCTCAATTTCCTCATCCTGTGTGCAAACCAGCAGCAAATCGTCCACGTAGACGATCAGAAATATCTAACCATTTTTTGCATGACGCTTCCGGTACAGGCACGAAGCGGAACTACGGACTGCTTCAAGCCGTAAATGCTCCGCTTCAATCTGTACACTTTCTTCTCATTTCCGGGCGACGTGTACCCCGGCGGTTGACGCATATACACCACCTCGTCCAGCTTGTCGTGCAGCTACGTTGATTTTATGTCCAGGTGTTTCAGGAACATGCGCTGATGGCCCGCGGAAGGTAGAGCACATCGCCACTGGAGCAAACACACTTTCTCAAAGTCAGACCCGAATCGCTGGCTGCAGCCTTGCGCCACGAGTCTCGCCTTCATCCGCTCAACCTTTCCGTCTGCATCCAGTTTCCGTTTGTACATCCACTTGCTTCCGACGATGTTCTTAGCAGGTGGTGGGTTCATTAGCTCCCAAGTATCATTCGACACCAATGAATCGTACTCGGCATCCATGGCTGCTTGCCACTCGTCTTTCTCCACACAACTGACCGCTTGCTCGTACGAAGTTGGCTCGTCATCCACTATTGCCATGCCAACGAAATAGTCACTGAACCACGCTGGTAGTACATTCTTGGTTCTTGGTTCCATTATATGGAACAGGAACATTCGCTTCACTGTAGTACAGTTCCTCAGCTGTCTCCAGGCTGTCAGGCATGTCTCCAGGCATTCCTCCAGGAGCTTCTCTAGGGAATTCTTTAGAGATCGCTCTAGGAATTCCTCCAGGAATTCTTTTAGGAGAATACCTCCAGGCATTCCTTCAGGAGTTTCTCCAAGGATTTTCATAGGGATTCCTCCAGGGATTCATCAAGGCATTTCTTCAGGAGGCTCCCATACAGATGACTTTCAAGTCACACTGTTCCATTTTCTTTACGGACCAACTGCTAAAATTTACAACATACCTAAATGTTTCCTTCTTTTTAGCGAAGATTTTTCTTTTGAGTGGCGCTATAGTGTAGATTATGGCAGTTGAACTGTGAACTCTTTAGTCGAGTTGTCCCTTTAAGTTACATTGATAAAGACTTTATTAGCAACCAAACCAACAAACAGCAGTCTTTATCTGAGACAAATGTACCAAATGGAAGATAACGTGCCTCTGGATCCGGCCTTCCAATGTATATACAAATGAGTTTACATACCCTTTGAAGCCATACAACTAATTAATTAATAACATAATCAACAAGAATTTTGAACGGTTCAATTTATCCTCATGGTAGGTGGCTATGTTCATATGTAGAACAAGTTAAGAAAATTAACAAAAACATTAGAAAAACTGTGTCGTAGTGCAAGAGCCGCAATTAAAATGGACAATACAATGTTTGCCGGGTCAGCTAGTCTATATATATTTATGAAATTGGTTTAAAGGACATAATAATTTATTTTTTTTTACTATTTATTTATTTAACAAGCCCACGCGCCCAAAGGCTTTACGGAGCCAATAAAATCTTTTTTTCATTTTGAATTAGACAAACTATCAGAATCACAGGCTCTGTGACTCTTGAATCCCACACAACTTCTTCTTTTCCTTTCCGCGCTTAGTTGACAGCCGCTGTTTATTGGTTTCACAATTGGTCTCACATGGTGAAGATAAGCTATCGGTCTCACCGTCGTCGTCGTCGTCGCTTCCATTCGTATTCTGTTGGTCTGCTTTGTTGGCTTGATTTGTAGGTACGGTATTGTTTTCGCGTTCGATAAGCGCACGCTTACTTCTCGCCACTATTTCGATGAATATTTCAGGAAAGGATGGGGTCGATTGACTGCTGCACATCGGCGGGAAATCGGCATCGGAGAAAATTTGTTCGTTTGATTGAGATGGTGCTGTTATTTAAAATATCATCCTGGATGGGTATTATACCCCGAACTCTTTTACTAGAACATTGTAGGATGAGTAAATTGTTTTCTCTGATGGGAAAATCCGAACAATTTTATTAGGCCGCTCACTTACTGAATATTCGAAAAAACGACGTCTGTTGCGGTTCAATAAATAGGCAGCACAGAATGCATCTTGAAGACAGTTTCAAAGAGCAACTAATAAATTCAATTCGCCATTTCGCCTTATAATTAAACATATATTTTCAGCTAATCAAATGTGCTGTATATTCATGTAACCTATTTACAAACCCCGGGCCTATAACGGCACAGCGTATAACTACTTAATTAAAATACCAAACGTAACATCAGGAGCGTAGCTACATAAATTGTTCCAGCAACAACATGCTTGAAAAAAATCGCCCTCCTCTCGGCGAATCATCCTGCTCACATACGGAACACATTAGCCGTACGTAATCCGATGATGCGTTGACAATGGGAACCGTTCGTGTGGAACTACATCTCCTCTAACCATATGTACAAACATACGCAACGCACCCAACAGAAATTGCAAGTGTTATCATGCTCCTAACGACCCTGACTCTCATTCTACTGAAAATATTTCCCCCACTTTCATTGCCAGGAGGCGGCGGCAGCGACAGGAGGGAGGGATCAGCTATTAGAGGAAATGGGCTGCGGTCAAAGCTTATCTCCGCATCGACATGTTGTGAATGTTGGCAAAGGGTGCCTTCTCGCTGTTGCGGAAGAAACGCCGCAACGTCAGCCGCCAGAAGGCCGCCCGAAAGTCCACGCTGTAGAATGCGTAGATGAACGGATTGATGGCACTGTTGATCCAGCCGAGCCAGGTGAAAAATTCGCCCAGTTTGGGGGCAGCCAGCTCGTCCGGCAGGAATGGCGTTATGATGTAGTGGATGAAGAAGGGCAGCCAGCACGCGATGAAGCCGCCGACCACGATGCTGAGCGTTTGGGTCGTTTTGTTCTCGCGCTTCATCGAGAGGATTCGCGACGATAGGGACTTTTGCTGGTGCATCCGTATATTGCGTCCGGCCGCCACCGCCGACGCCGATGCAGTGGTGGTCGACGACATAATTGAGTTACTAATGGTATTGGTGCGCCTTAGGCCGCCCGGTTGATTTGCTGCCGTTTGTGGTTTCTGCTGTTGATTGAAAACGTTATTGGCCGACGACCAAAGCTCCGTTGTTGAGGCCAGCTGGTAGTGGATGGTGGAGTTGCGCTTCATGCCTCCGGCACCCCCCGGCGACTGCGGATGGTCCTCATCGAGTCCGCTTGTCCCACCGCCGTTCCCCACGAACGAAGTTGTGGTTTTGGACTTGGAATTGATGTCGACAAGCTCGTAATGACCGTTCTTGTGATTCTTTCTGGTGCCGGTCTTAGGACAATCTCCACCGATGCAATCACCGCCGAGGGTCGAGCCTCCACCGCCTCCGCCTAGCTGTGTCACGTAGGTTGTGGTTGCCGTTGACAGCTGCGAGGAGGACCGTTTTCGCTTGGGGCTTAGCTGGGCCGGATCTATCTCCGATGCGTAGTGGTAGCACACCTCGTCGGCGTCACGCGTTCGATGACTTTTCTGCGGGGATAAACGGAGAAGAAATGGAGAAAGTCAGCCTATAATGTGCAACCATAGAAACTGCAAATATTTTTTTTCCCATAATTTAGACTCAGTGGTTCGATTTTCAAAATCAAAACGGTTTCGTAAAAAAGATTAGTTGTGCTCTCATATGCATATCTGGAGATAAGAACATTACATTGTGGTAAGACCTTAAGCCACCACATCACTTTACCGAAGGCATTATCCTTTCCATTTATCAGCATTTTGAGCTTGTGTTTAGTCTACATATGCGAGAACTAGGTAACTCGTTTTGGGAAGTGCGGGTAAAAAAGGGCTGGTAGAACTTATCCTGCTATAAAACAAACTCCTCGTTGAATTTAAAAAATAAATCATGTTGTGTTTTTGTCGTTTCAATCTGTGGTGCCCAAGTACGGACTGGAGAATTACATTATAACTTAACGAGCACGGGGAGTACGGGCCTGGATACGGCTGTCATTATCTGTATGTGGGGCAGCGAAGAAGAAAAATAAAAGTTCGTTGTTGAAATACTGAAAGGAAACTGTAATATAATTCTGATTTGGGAAAAACCACTAGGAGAAGACTTGGGAATACCACATTGGCGACGCAGGCGAATATTCTTTTGGAGGAGGAAAAGGTAAGAAGCGAAATGAGCAAGAAATTTCTGGGAGAAATTCGATTCGCAGAATGAATGTGATTGTTTTGATTTCCAGATAACTAAACTACGCGAGTAGTAGCTGCTGAATTCGCAGCGTATAAGAAGGCTACCAAAGGGTAGCGGCTGTCGGTGAACAGCGTGATTCTATATGTACTACCAAATGGTAGTAGCTGTCGAGAAACAGCGATAAAGGAAGGCCTTCAGTGGCTGCTCGGAAGCGGTACTATCTACCGGAAGGTAGAGGCTCAACAAAGTCGGAACTCGATAGGCTACGTGACGGTGGCGGCTCCGAAGCGAAAATCTACTTCAAATGTAGCGGCCCGGGAGCACTAAAAGTAAGTTACACCGATACGGTGCAACGATAGGAGTAAATTGTTTTGAAATTGAACCGACTGCAGCGAGTGAAGGATGGAAAAGTGGGACATCCCGCAGTTCAAATTCAAATCCCTACCGAGCAACGCCGTTCGCGATGAATGGTTGAAATATAAAAGACATTTAGATTACATCGTATCTGCCACCAACGAAACGGACAGGACACGTATAAGGAACATTCTGCTAGCGAAAGGTGGGCCAGATTAGCAGGAAGTATTCACGTCGATACCCGGCGCAGACGTGAGCGAAGATGCTGATAAAACTATCGACCCCTATGCAGTTGCCATCGAGAAATTGGATTCTTACTTCTCTCCAAAACAACACGATACATTCGAATGGAATCGGTTCTGGTTGTTGAAACCGAATATGCGGACGAAACTTTAGAAAAGTTTATTCTGCGCTGCCAGGATCATGCAAATAAATGCGATTTCGGAAAGTCGACAGAAGCAAGTAGATCGATTAGCGTAAAGACTGCCCAGAAAGTATGGACGCACCTAGTCTTCAGTTGACTGGGCCTGATCGATGGTTCTTGTTTCGGATTTTTTTTTGGCTGTTTCTGCTTACTATAGGATCGAAAATTCAAACGTTCTTTGCCACGATGTACATCGGAATTCGAAATGGTAACTTTTTTGGTCATGTTCTGCTCTGTGTAACTTAGAAGGTTTTTTCTTGTGCTCAAATATCTTCATCATTTGTTTTTCCAAACGGTGGTTAGCAGGACCTTTATTTTTTACCCAATTTTTGCCTATGCTTAAACGTGTTATCCCCACCGTGTTTTCTGATTGCTACTTGCACGGTTTTCTCACTTACTCCCACCATATTTTGCTCATTTCCTTAGTGATCTTTCAAGCCCTGTTCATCGTTTGTGCACATTTTTTCGATGATGTTGCGCTGAAAGCTCATGTATTTTGAAACAAACTGTTGGAATAGAAAAAACTGCTTTACAAATGCTGAGAAAATAGGTTGACCAACAGGATGTAGCTTTTAAAAAGAACTTGTCATCAATAGTTTTGAAATGCAAGTATTTTCTTTATGCGTCCATACTTTCTGGACCGGTCTTTAGTTGATAAGGTGATTTTGTTTGCCACAAGCGAGCTGAAGGAACAATTACTACAACGAGACACGCTTTCCCTTAGCGATGTGACCAAAATCGTGACAATGTACGAATCCGTAATGCAGCAGGTGCGATCGATAAGCATTCCCACCAGCTCCGACAGTTTTTCGATGGCATACGAATCGTCCAGCAACATCAACAGCGCAGCGTCCGGCAGGCTAACGACAAGGAATGCACGCGTTGTGGAAGTAAAGGGCATTTCGGGAATGACGCTCGTGCCCAGCAAAAGGGTAATGGCTAGGTTCCACTTCGTACGTACTGTGCAAAAATATAGGACAAGTAATGGTCAAGTAATGATTCCGCATCAAAATGACTTGAGCAGTTCGCAGCTGGCAAATAAGGAAAAAAGTGTAACGCTCGTAACGCCTCCCGTGCAATTCAAATGGAGCTGTCACTTTTCTGCGCGGACAAATAGTCCGTGCTATTATTCCGTAAGTGAAATTTCTCCCCATTTAGATCAGTTGTCAAAACTACTTGCGGAAAAAGGAGGAATTTTACTTGAGCGCTCTACTTGGGAACAACAAACTTAGCTTAAAGAGTGTAACAAATGCAGACGTGTCGGACACTTTGCCACTCAGCGCCGCACCGCCCAATCGGACCGGGAAAACGTTTTCGGCCTGAACGAGTTCGTGAGATCGACGTACAACCACGTGAGAACTACAAAGACAGTGCAAGTTCGAGCAAGAACTTCATATTCCATATTAGCGACGGAGATGAGCAACTGTGGTTGAAAGTGGGAGGAGTTTTGCTGCAGGTATTAGTCGATTCCGGATGCAGGAAGAACATAATAGACGAAAAATCTTGGGAATAGCTGAAAGCCAACTGCGCAGAAGTCTGGAACCAACAAAAGGAGTGAGATGAAGTTTTCCTGCCCTACGGCGATCAAGCCAAGCCATTGACGGTTCTAGTTACTTAGTTAGTTAGTATTCATGGAGTGTCTATGCTGCAAGCTAGGGTTAAGCATCCATTTCCCAAGATTAAGAATGTCAAGGTTAGTATCCCAATAAACCATTCGGTTCCGCCAGTCTGCCAGCACCCTCGACCGCCAATCACACTTACCGCCTGAATTGAGGACAAACTGAACTCACTACTGGCAAATGACATCATTGAATCCGTTGAGGGTGGTTGCAAGTGGGTGTCGGCATTGGTGATAGTGGTGAAGGACAGCGGAGACCGGCGTTTATACGTGGATATGCGTAGGGCGAATGCTGCAATTCTGCGTGAGAGGCATTTATTGCCTACGATCGAGGATTTCCTCCCTAGGTTCACCTCAGCGAAGTTTTTCAGTAGGCTGGACATCAAGGAGGCTTTCCACCAGGTGGAGCTAGAGGAAGACAGCCGGCATATAACCACGTTTATTACGCACATGGGCTTATTCCGTTATAAACGCCTCATGTACGGAATAGTCATTGCACCGGAAAATTTTCAAAGAATTCTCGAACAGATCCTATGCCATTGCAGTAAGTTCGCTGACGATATTTTGATTTTTTCGGATACCGAAGAAGAGCACAAGGAAGCGCTGAACATGGTCCTTTCTACACTCCGGGAGTATGGAGTACGTGCTGCTGAATAAAGACAAATGCGTGTTCAAGGTTACAGAGCTGGATTTCTTAGGCCACACCATTTCTTCAGAAGACATATAACTTAGTCGAAAAATCGAAGCGTTGACAAAGTTCCGGCCTCCCGCTAGTCAAGAAGAACTGCGAAGCTTTTTGGGCCTTGTGACATACATAGGGCGTTTTCATCCGGACCTTGCGACGATTACAGCTCCCCTACAAGTTCTTACGCATTCTGCTGTAAAGTTTGTTTGCGAGAATGACCAACAACAAGCATTTTCGAAACTGAAGGAAATGATCGCCAATGTCAAACTTCTTCGGTTCTTCGATAACTCTCTATGAACGCGTGTCATTGTTGATGCCTCGCCGGAGTCTCTCGGGGCTGTTCTGCTGCAGTTTGAAGGTTCTACCGATGATACACCTCGTCCGATTGCGTATGCAAGTAAAAGCCTCACACCAACGGAGCGAAGATATTGCCAAACCGAGAAGGAGGCCCTCGCATTGGGCGATTTTCTTGTTATCTGTTGAGCCGTACCTTCGAATTAGAGACTGACCACAAGCCTCTGGAAGCAATTTTCAAAGAGCGATTGGTGCTTCGCTTGCAATGCTTTTCGTTCAACGTGAAAAACCGTAGAGGCTCGAGTAATATTGCTGACCCATTGTCTCGGCTGGTCGTTGATAATGTTCTGGAGGAGTTTGAAAATAAGTTCATGGTACTCGCCGTTATGGAATCAGCAGCGATTGATGTTTAAGAATTAGAGGAGTCAATGGAGACTGACTCGACCATTGCAGTAGTGAAGAAGTGTCTGCAGTTGGGATCATGGGATGAACCGGCGGTCAAGCAGTACGCACCGTTCAAGAGCGAGCTAGGATTGGTTGGTGATTTACTAGTACGTGGTGATAAACTGGCCATACCGTTGAAACTACGCCAAAGGATTCTGGATCTGTCACACGAAGGTCACCCCGGTGAATCGGTCATGAAGCGGCGCCTCGGAGATCGAGTCCGGTGGCCCGGAATGGTTCGCGAGGCCACAAATCGAGTCGTGAATTGCGAAGGCTGTCGTATGGTTTCCCTGCCAAACAAACCGGAACCGCTCTCACGGATACCATTGCCGTGTAAGCCGTGGATTGACGTTGCCATAGAGTTTTTTGGGCCAATGCCATCCGGCGTTAATCCACTTGTGGCGATCGACTACTACAGTCGCTACAAGGAAGTAGAAGTGATGCACAAGATCACGGCCAAGGACACTGTTACAAGACTGAACAGCATCTTTACCCGTCTGGGTTACCCTAAGACGACAACGTTAGATAACGCAAAGCAATTCGTGGGAATTGAGCTTGAAGAATACAGCCGAAAGCACGGAATTCACCTGAATCACTCGATACCATACTGACCTTAGGAGAATGGGTTGGTGGAGAGACAGAACAGGTCTCTGCTTAAGCGGTTGCAAATCAGCAATGTCCTTGCTAGACATTGGCGTCAAGATTTGCAAGAGTACTTGGTGTTGTACTACACCACACCGCATTCCACTACTGCAGTACTGGACGCACACCTACAGAACTCATGTACGAGAGAACCATCAGAGATCGAAAATCCCGGCTCTATAGGAAATCGAAACCACACCATCTTCTTCTGAAGTTGCGGACAGAGATCGATTGTTGAAGGAAAAGGGGAAGGAGAGTGAGGATTTACACAGAAGGGTGAGGAACTCATCCATTGACTGTGGGGACACTGTGCTCATGAAGAATCTTCTACCCGGGAATAAGCTACAAACAACATTCGGTCCGAAGGAGTTCAATGTTATTGATCGTTGCGGACCACGAGTAACCATTGAGGATCCTGAAAGTGGCAGATCATATTACCGTAATGTTGCACATCTTAAGAGAGTCCCTGATACTGCACACTCATTATCGGCGGAGGCACCAGTGACCTTGCCTCAAAACGATAATGTACAACGAGCAGAAGCTTCAAGTTGCAGATGGTGATACTTCCGAGGAAGACTTCTACGGCTTCGGACCGGCAGACGGAGAGTTGCCACGTCAATCACCGGCCAGAGAGAAGCGGTCAACGAAGTTACCTTTGAAATTTAAAGATTATAAACTTTAAGCTTTTATTTTGTTGAAGGGGAGATGTGGTGCACAGGAACGGCACTGGTGAATTACATTATAACTTAACGAGTACGGGGAGTACGCGCCTGGATATGGATGTCATTATCTGTTAGTGGGGAAGCGAAGAAGAGGAATAAAACTTAAGTTGTTGAAATACTGAAAGAAAACTGTAGTGTAATATTCTGATTTGGGAAATACCACTAGGAGAAGACTTGGGAATACCACACAATCGACCAAATTTTTTGTATTGTGGTGTACGTTCAGATACCAACAAATTGCTTGCGATTTCGCCAAGGGGACGATATATTAAGCGAATTCTTTTAGGGCACGATCCGTGAAGTACTAGATTTGTAGTAATGAGTGAACTTGAGAAGCAGAGAACATTTTTAAAAATTGGACAGGTCTAGCGTATGTATCAGCAATGAGAAAATTAAGTTATGTAGTGAATGTTAAAATAATCCAGAGTTTGATCCCTCCCAATCCGAAATTCCCAATCGCTATTCTGCTGTGCTGTGAGTGAACTTTTTGAGCGTTATTGTCGTAAAAAGGGGATTCAGATGGAGTCTACCGTGTCATATACTCCTGGAACATAATGGGACGCACCCCCATCAACTGGAGCTCGAGCACATCGATAAGGCGGCATCGAACGCGTGGCTGATGCGGGGTGACCTCTTCTCGGAAACAGAAGCTTTCATGGTAGTCATCCAGGACCGGGTAATTGCGACGAAGAACAATTGGCGGTACATCTTGCACGAAGACGTCGAGGACCGCTGTAGGAAGTGCAATTCAGTAAGGAAACGATTGAGCATGTCGTTGCAGGCTGTTCAGTGTTGGCTGGATCTGCTTACCTCGATCGTCACAACGAAGTTGCAAAGGTTGTACATCAACAGTTTGTTTTAAAGCACAACTTGGTCGACAGATCTGTACTCTAATACAAGTACCAGCCGGACCCAGTTTTGGAAAATAGTTGCATAAAGCTGTTCTGGGATCACGAGATCATTACGGACGTCCTCATTCGTGCCAACCTGAGAGTGCCAACTGCCCCGACATTATGGTTTGCGACAAAAGGATGAAGCGGGTAACTCTCATCGACTTCGCTGTACCGTTAGACGATAATGTCCAATCAACGTTCTCCGGAAAGATAACTGAGTATCACGACCTAGCGAAGGAATTGTAGCAGATGTGGCACTTGCAGGACGTCCGTAAAATTCCGGTAACCGGAGTTGTCCCTCCGATATAGAACAAAGAATACGAAATGAACGTACCGGTGACAAGGCTGGACACAGTTCAAACGGTTTTGGCCATCGCGAAGCAGGAGAGATAAGAAATCCAGACGTTGAAACAGCGTTTTTGAATGGGATACTCCAAGAAGATATTTACATGACACTATCAGAAGGCGTTGATGGAGGGAAAGACATTGTTCATCGACCAAATCGAGCGCTATATGGCCTGAAGCAGGTTTCGAGGGCCTAGAACGAGAGGTTCTATGAACTAGTAACCAAGCTCGGATTTCGGTGTAGCGGGAACGATCGTTGTCTTTACGTGAGAGGAGAAGGAGCATTTAAGCGGTTCCTGCTGCTATATGTCGGCGACATTCTCATCGTCGGTCGAAATCTAATGGATATCGTGAAGCTGAAGAAGCGTCTAGCAGCTGAGTTTGGGATGTCTGACTTTAAGTAGGTAGGAAGCATTTTCGGCATGCACATCGAAAGAATTGTGCAAAATCGTGTGTTGCGGATCACTCAGCGTGCCTATTTGGGGGATCTTCTACGCAGGTTCGGCATGGAAGATTGTAAGCTGGCGGCGACGCTGATGAAATGCCGACTGAAACTGAAAAGGGGCGAGGAGCCTGAAAGAACTACTTAACCATACATGGAGCTGATTGGCTGCATAAGTGTATGTCGGTGAATCTCTTAAGTCAATACCAGAGTTGCCCAACCAGCGAGCATTGGGAATATTTAAAGCGTATCCTGCGCTATGTTAAGAGAACGCTGGACATTGGTTTGGAGTTTCGAGGAGGTGAACACGTTGAGACACTCGTTGCGTACTCCGATGCAGATTGGGGCAACGACGAGAATGATAGGCGATCAATTTCTGGCGGTGTGTTGCGTGTGTTTGGAGAAACTGTGATGTGATTAGCATGGAAGCAAAAGACAGTGGCGTTGTCGTCTAGAGAGGCCGAATTTGTGGCATTATGCACGGCAACATGCGCAAGAATCTGATTGCGTCGATTGTTGCCAGCCTTGGGCGTGAACGTGGAACGAGCCGTAACCTTCTTCTAGGATAACCAGTAGCAGATTGAGATTTCCTACCTTCCGACGGAAAAGCAGCTGGCAGACCTAATGACGAAGGGACTAGCTGTTGGAGCATTCAGACTTTCGAGAGAAGCTATAGTGATGCAGAGATTAAGCAGGATTATTGAAGAACGATACCTGCACTAATCCCACTGTGCAACGTTAGGCTTAATGTCCCTACCATCAGCTGTGGTGCCGCTGTGCCGGATGAAACGAGAGAGAGAAAAACATACATACATCACATTTGAGACAAGATATAATCAACAATAGTACTCCACGATACTCGGTTTGTGGCTACCGCTCTTCATCCTCGGTCGCGCATAATGCTCGCTAGGTCGCGCTCCACCTGGTCCGCCCATCATGCTCTTTACGCTCCACGCCTTCTTTTGCCAACCGGATCAGTAGCAAATACTAGCATTGCAGGGTTGTTATCCAGCATTCTCACAACATGCCCTGCTCTTCGTTTCCTTCCGGCTTTGGTTACCTTCTGGATGCTGGATTCGCCGTAAAGTGCAGCGAGGTCGTGGTTAATCCTTCTCCGCCACACACCGTTCTCCTGCACACCGCCGAAGATCGTCCTTAGCACGCGTGGCTCGAAAACTCCGAGTGCTAGCAGGTCCTCCTCGACCAAGGTCCATGTCTCATTTGCATAGTAGACCACCGGTCTGATTAGTGTTTTGTACATGGTGCATTTGGTGCGTGGGTGAATCTTTTTCGACCACAGCTTCTTCTGGAGCCTGTGGCAGGCCTGACTTCCGCTGATGATGCGCCTCCGAATTTCACGGCTCACGTTGTTGTCAGCCGTCAGTCAGGATCCGAGGTAGTCGAATTCATCCACCACCTCGAAGGTATCCCCGTCTATCGTAACATTACTACCCAAACGGATCCGGTCGTGTTCGGTTCCGCCTACCAGCGTATACTTTGTTTTTGAGGCATTCACCACCAGTCCGACATTTGCTGCTTCGCGTTTCAGGCGGGTGTACAGCTCTGCCACCGTTCCAAATATTCTGGCAATAATGTTCATGCCGCAAAGCACACAAATTGACCGGATTTTGTGAAAATCGTTCCCCGACTGTTGAGCCTGGCTCGTCGCATCACACATTCCAGAGCGATGTTGAAGAGTAGGCATGAGAGCAAGCATGGGAAAACTCATTCGCTCACCCGAATGCCGGCGATGCAAAATAGCCGAAAGAACGCCAGCAACCCAATACTGAGTGAGATCACGGCGCACCATAAACGAACGCAACACGAACGGCTCGCCACCGACGCTACCGAAGCGAATCAGGAGAGAAACAAATACGAGTGTGAAATGAATCAGCTAGGATCGGTGTATACGAAAAGAACGTTCGCTCTCTCAACTACCGAGTGGCATTTAGCTGATTGAATCAGAACGCGCTCACTGATTCAATTCCCAGTACTGAATGCTTCCACTGAACGTTAAATGAACGTTCCGAAACGAATGCTCTCGCACCCGATTCAGAATGCAAACATTCGTTCAATATTGGTTCGTTCGTCTTCGGCACACAGATTCAGTAGCGATTCATTTGGCCGTGGTTGCTTGCGTCGCTCGGTGCTCGGCGATTAGAAAGAAAGTGCAATGAATGTGGAAAGATTCTGCTTGGCTGGGGGAGAAGCACACTCACATCAGATTGTGCGTGGTTGTGAGTGAGGGATGCGCAATAAATGAATGATTTTTCCCATCCTTGCATGAGAGTCCATCACCTTGTCGCAGTCCCTAACGAGATTCGAATGAACTGGATAGTCCACCCGAAACCCTTACGCAGTTTTGCACACCGTCCATCGTTGCTTTAATCAGTCTTGTCAGCTTCTGAAGAAAGCCGTTTTCGTCTATGATTTTCCATAGCTCAGCGCGGTCGATACTATCGTACACTGCTTTGAAGTCGATGAACAGGTGATGCCGTGGGATCTGGTATTCAAGGCATTTCTGGGAGATTTGACGTACGTTGTCGACCGACCGTCAACGAAACCGGCTTGATAACTTCCCACGAACTCATTCGTTTTAGATGACAGACGACGGAAGATGATCTGGGATAGCACTTTATAGGCAGCATTCAAAATAGTGATCGCTCTGAAGTTCTAACATTCCAAATGGTCGCCTTTTTGTGAATGCGGCAGATTACCCCTTCGTTCCACTCCTCCGATATCTGTTTGGTTTTCCAGATCCTGACTATCAACCAGTGGAGACAGGTGGCCAATATTTCTGGGCCCACCTTGATGAGTTCAGCTGCGATACCATCCTTACCAGTTGTTTGTTGGTTTTGAGCTGATGGATGGCTATCTTAGCTTCCTTCAGCGTGGGAGTTGATCCATTTCCGTACTCGTCTGCACTTGCATAGTCGTTTCCTCCATTGCCGTGGCTTCCCGTACCTACGTTCTCCACGTTATTCAGGTGCAGATCGAAGTGCTGCTTCCACCTTTCGAACACCTCACGTCCGTCCGTCAAGAGGTATTTATCCATGCATATTACGGCTCGTTGCACGAAGCCGTTGCGGGATGCGTTGAGCTTCTGGTAGAACTTCCATGCACAGCTGTTCCTTTTCTTCGTACTCCGTTTCTTCCAGGCGGTGCTTTTTCTCCCGAAAGAACCGGGTCTGCTGTTTCCGCTTTTGTTTATAACGTTCCACGTTCTGTCGAGTTCCTTGCTGCAGCATTACCGCTCTCGCTGCGTTCTTCTCCTCCAAAACCGTTATGCACTCTTCGTCGAACCATTCGTTCCGTCGATTCCGTTCCACGTACCCTATGGTGGTCTCGGCCGCGTCGTTGATGGCTGCTTCCACTGTACTCCAGCAATCCTCTAGAGGGGCCTCATCGAGCTCGCCTTCGTCTGGCAACGCGGCCTCGAGATTCTGCGCGTATGTAGACGCGACATCCGGTTGCTTCAGTCGCGCTAGGTTGTGCCGTGGCGGTCGCCGGTACCGTACATTGTTGATGACGGAGAGTTTTGGGCGCAGTTTGACCATCACCAGATAGTGGTCGGAGTCGATGTTGGCGCCACGATAGGTCCTGATGTCGATAATGTCGGAGAAGTGCCGTCCGTCAATCAGAACGTGGTCGATTTGAGATTCCGGCTGCTGTGGTGATCTCCAGGTGTAACGATGAGGGAGGTTGTGTTGGAAAAGGTGCTACGTATGGCCATATTTTTGGAGGCGGCGAAATCAATGAGCCGTAGGCCGTTTTCGTTCGTTTGCTGATGGGCACTGAACTTTCCAATCTCCCAATGCACGACTACAGTAAAGCAGTGAATTCCTATTTGTTGCATTGCACTTTATTTCTTAAATTGTCGTAAAGTCCTGTTCAGCAAATCCTGACTGGTAAAGTGTATTGAATCGTATGCCATGTGCGATTTTCGTACATGTGTGTCTGTGTTTATTGTATCAATTCTCTGTGCGGAAATTGGAAAAGCTTTTACGACTGCCAATGATCAGATCTCGTCTTTTATGTCACTTCGACGATAACCGCTTGGAGACACAACAAATGTGTTGCAGGCGATAGGTATACAGGAGTACTAACCGTAACCTTCGATAATAAAAATAAGATGAAAACAAGCAACTTGTCACCACAATATTGACCCACAGGAAAGTAGCGAGCCTGCATCTCTGATCTCAACAGAGTGTTAATCCCATCTGACAGCTTAAGCTTTAAAGTTTTGCAAACAAAACATTGTTTCGGGCCTAAAGAAAAAAGTTATATTTTTTTTTATTTATTGTACCAAATTAGTGTAATATTGTGTAATTAGTTATACACAGAACAGAATGAATAAATTGATGTTGATGCCAATAATGAAGGCTGCTAAAACTCTATTCGGCTGTTTGAATGAAACTTGCCTCACTTTGAAGAAATTTTGAAGCATAATTAATTTCTTAAATTTCTCAGCAATACTACTTTCTAGAACCATTTCCACTCAATCACTTCCTGTGACTGTGATTTATATTTTAATCATCAACTTCCAAGTGGCTGCTTCTGCTTTTCCCTCCGTTGTGGTAGATTCGAACCAAGCCAACCCTTATCCAATTTCAGATTGATTCATCTCTCTTCAACCGGGAAGGGCTAGACAAGCGGACGCTCTAAGCTCCAAGTATCTAAAAAAAGCGGATTTAGTGCAATGTGAACCGACATCCGCTGCACCTGAATTGGAAAACTTCCAGCGTTATATGGTTGGCCTATTTAGGATTGACTTCACCATTTCAGAGCCCTCGCTACAGGTTGAGCGTACACGTTCCTGGTTGATGGGACAACTCATCTCATCCTAGCTCCAGAGCCCAACATAATAGCCCTGCCACGGTTATGGCCCTTTAACCATTTTATTTTATCACGTCAAAATTTTATGACCATTTTATTCGCATGGCGACGATTCGTGAATTGACTTTTATGGTCCACTCCGTTCGTTAGGGAACAAATCTTATCATTCAACACCCGGCCTCTCGGGAAGGGGACACCCACCTTGTGCACCTCGATCTCGGTCATCTTGTCGTGGCGAGACGCCACCACGCACGATATCCGCACGTACACGTAAATCATGACCGCCATCGGAATGAAGAACGAACCCATCGCCGAAAAGACGACGTAGCCCTCGTTCTGGTTGTACCGGCACTGGGTCAGCTCCCGGCGACCCGGTTCGTACCTACGGGGAGGGGGAGAGAATTCAAATGGATGAGTAGGTTCAAATTCAGATGGGGTTCATTGACTGTGACTATGACATGTGGGATGCTCACCAGCCGAGGATGGGAGGACAAGTGATGGCCAGGGCTAGTACCCAGACGACCAGGATCATCAGCAGGGCCAGCCGTTTCGAACGCCGTCGGCGAGAGTAGTTGAGCGGTTGCGTCACCGCTAGATATCTGCGAAGGGAGAAGAAATGCGAGAAATAATGTAAGTTGCTTGTGAAACAATGTTCGAATATTAAAATTGTGACTGCTGTGGTATGCTTTCTGCGAGGATTTTTCCAAATTAATAGTGTGGTAATAGATACTACCTATATCTAGAGGAAACTGTGGTCCCGTGAGGAACCGAGAGCAGTAGTTATTTGTGAACCAACCTAAACAAACTTCCTGCGGTTTCAGCGGTAATTGTGGAAACTAATAGGTACATAATGAATCTTATTTTGTCTTTTAATGAAGCTTCGATGTCGAATAGTTAACAGTAACAAACTTTAATCAACACGCAAATTGGAATATGGGAACTGTGCCTATACATTGGCTACTTTTAATCCTGAGCACCCACGGTTGTGCAGAGGGCCAATCTAACGCTTGCTTGCAGATTTCGTTACCGCCCCTGCGTAGAGTGTGGCCGACCCACCTCCACTTTCGCTCCCGAATTTCTGTCGCTATCGACTTATGATGACATTGACAATGGAGCTCCAAGCTTAAGATCCAGTTATGAGGCCACTATTGATGCAGCCCTGCAGCTTTTTTAAAGGTTTTCGGATTAGACACGAAGAAAATATAACACGCCGTTTGAATTTAACAAAGAAAAGAAATAAACGTGTATTCAGTTTGATGTTTACATTTGGAATGAGAAAAATCATGATGGCTGCCAAACGACAGCTTTGCACTGCACAGTGCCGTAGCTAAGGAGTGGGGGTGCAACGAGTGCAGTGGTTGCCAACCCAACACCGCTGCTCAACCACAGCAGGTCTCCAATACTATCTTGGAGCGTAATCCCTTGAAGCTGGCCGCTGGAAGACCCTTAGTCATCACATCGGCCTGTTGCTCGGACGAATGAACAAAGCTGATATGGATCTTTCCTTGCAGTACCAAATCGCGCAGGAAGTGGAACTTCGTATTCACGTGTCTCAGTCTTTTGCAATCCCGTTCATCCTCAGCGATCCTGATCGTGGATTGGTTGTCTCCATGGACCGGAATTGGTCCATCCGTAGTTCGTCCCAAGTCTTGGAGTACGCGAACCAGCCACATTGCATGACAGGTAGATGTACACAACGCCGAGAGCTCGGCTTCAGTTGAAGAGAGCGCCATTGTCTGCTGCTTCCTAGTAACCGTAGAACCGTAGAACCGTAGACTTTGAAGACACCTCCAGTAACTGATCTTCGGTCCACCAGATCATTTGCCCAATTGGCATCGTAGAAGACCTCCAACAGCGGTGCATCGTTGTTTAGCTGATACAGGCCTACATATGTCCAACGTACCCTTGATGTACCGCAAAATCCTCTTTAGATGGACCCATTGCTCATCGGTTGGGCACGACTGAAATTGGCTGAAATAGTTCGTCGCTGCTGACAAGTCTGGCCTGGTCGTGAGGGATGGGTACAACAGACAGCCAACCTACTCCCGGTACGGCTTCTTCGTTCTCTGCTGTTCCTCACCCTTTTTCATACCCAAAAACTGTCGGACTTGACCTTCATTGGTCATTTCGAATTCAGCCGCCAGTTTTCTCTTTACAGCTTTCAAAAACTTCAGCGATGATCCGACCAACGAAATAACGTCGACGTAGAGTACTAAAATCACCATATCCTGGCCTGTGCCACGTGTGTAGACTCTACACTAAACTGTAGAGGCATTGACCGTTTTCGCTTCGAACAAAACCACGTTTCTCCACGAAAGCATGGAATTGCTCGTTCCAGGTGCGGGACGCCTGCTTCAGTATATATATCGATCGGTTTAATCGACATACCAAACCGTTTCCATGGTAGAACCCATCCGGCTGGGTCATGTAGACTTTCTCGGCCAACTCTCCGTTCAGAAACGTGATTTTACGTCTATCTGATGGACTAACTACCGCTCTCGGTTCACCACCGGCGAATATGTATCCGTATAATTAAACCCCAGTTACTGTGAGAACCCTCTCGTGATAAGCCTCGCCTTATACTTGTCGGCCTTGCCCGGTCCACCTGGCTTTATTTTAAACACCCATTTGCAGGTCACGGTCGATCGTCCTTCTGGGAGCTGCACCAGAGACCACGTACCATTACGCGTCAACGAGCTCATCTCGTCATCGATGGCCGCCTTCCACATCTTCCAGTCATCGCGCTTCTTCAATTCATCGATCGAACTTGGCACGTTTTAGACGAAATTCATCGCGCTAAGGGCGAATCCAGCGTACTCCATGTCAAAATCATGGTGCCAAACCGGTCTTGTCTTCGTCCTGGTTGGTCGTTCCTTTCTCGCCTCGTTTGCATCCGGGATCTTTGTTTTTGTCGGTTCAACATCCTCTGCTGGACTGTCGTATCCTTCCGGGTCGGAAGCCTCATCCGCCTTGTCTGATGCATCCTCTTCCGGACTAGCGTATTCATCATCTGATGGATATTCTTCCGCAACAACTTCGTCTTCGTTCGTAACATCACTCGCCTTTACTCCTGGCATTTTCACAAACTGGTCCAGTGAATTCTTCGCCACACCGTCAGTCTCGATGAAATCCACATCTCGCGCAGTAACGATCATCTTCTTCTTCGGATGCCAGATACGGTACCCACTGTGAGAATATCCGATAAAGATACCGTTCCACGCCTTATTATCAAGCTTCCTTCTCAGCTCCTGGGGCACATGAACAAATACTTTGCTCCCGAAGATGCGGATGTTTGACACGTACGGCTTCCGCGACTCCCACAACTCATACGGTGTCTGATTTGATTCGATCGCAGCAGTTGGGCTTCTGTTCATTAGATAGGCAGCCGTCTCCATAGCCTGCCCCCAGAAACGCTTGTCAATGCCCGAATCTGCCAACATCGATCTGGCCTTCTCCACGAGCGTCCGGTTCAGACGCTCACTTACCCCGTTCTGTTCCGGAGTATAGGGTACAGTCCACTCAACCTGGATCCCTTTGGCCTTACAAAATCTCTTGGAACGTTTGCTAAAGTATTCACCCCCGTTATCGCACCGGAGGCGTGAAATCTTCCGACCAAACGTCACACCTCGTCCTTGGAATAGATCAGATAGACCATGGCAAAATGGCTCCAATCGTCCGTAAACGTCTCAAAGTACTTCTTCCCAAATAGCCCTTCCGGCGTCACAGGGTCGCACACATCGGCCCAGTTCGAGCACTTGCGGCGTACGCTTACCTTCACGCGACGAAAACGGTTTTCTCGTTTGTTTTCCGACGAGGCACGATTCACACGAAATCACATCTTTGTCCCCATTTGCGCTCACTAATAGTCCTGAAACCATCTGGTTTCTCATCAAACACTTCAAGCTCTTCTCGTTCAAGTGTCCGTAACGCCCATGACAGAGTTCTATATTCTTTTGGAACCGACCGCACGTCACCATCGAAGAATATTCCGAACTCTTTTTCACATTCTACTCTGTGCATAAAGTTTGTTATGCAACACACCACTCGCAACGATTTCGGATCCACGATAGATCTCTGCTTTCCCGCACTCAAAAACAACGCGCATCCCGGCCTGCTCTACCTTCAGCATTGAGAACAGGTTGCAGCGTAAAGTGGGCACGTACAGTGCGTCCCGAATAGTACAACCAATAGACTTACCATGCACTATGGATACCATTTGTATCGTATCGGAGAGTTCTGCAACGATCGTCTCGTCGTCCTTAGCAACCGCTATTTCGATGGGCTTCTCTAAGCGGCGCAGCTCGCTGAACAGATTCCGGTCACGCGCCAGATGATCTGTTGCTCCGGAGACGATGAACCATCTTGTCCGGTTAGATTCCTGCGTTTCGATCCCATCGCTCACGCCCACAAAACAAACGCCTCCTCGGTCACTTGATTCCGCGACGTTCGAACTTCGTTGCTTCTGGCCGGTTTTCTTCTTCTTTTTATCCGGCCAGTCCACTAACTTGTGCCCCTCCTTGTGGCAATCGAAACACTTAGAAGGGCTTCTTCTTCCTACCGAAAAACGCAGCGTCACTGGTTAATGCGGACGACGATTCGGAGCCCTTTCGTTTTGCCTCTTCGTCCAGGAGTCTGCACTTGAAGAATTCTATCAGGCATAGTTCCCAGCGCAGTCACCACCCCAGCATACGACGAGCCGAGCGTCAGAAGAAGATGACACTTCACATCCAAATCCTCCAGCTGTGCGCCGGTCGCTCGATATTCTCGAACCTCAAAATGTGCTGCCACAGTGATCCGCCCTCGAATCGCATCGAAAGCATCTCGCGCTTGAGATGCATCCTGCTGGCGATACTCCGACGCTCAAACACCCGATGGAGGGCATCCTAAATGTCCTTCGGAGACTTCTTTTCCTGGATGTATTCCAGCTGCGAGTCGTGGATTCGCGAGATCGCGTGATTTGCAACGCCGGTCCATTTTCATACGATCCTCCCCTGCTTTCTTCTCCTGGGTCTTCACCGCTTCCATGTCAGCCGGTTCCTTTTTCAACTCCTGTACATCCGCCACATCATTCAGCACGCACTCGGACAATTCTAGCTCTTCTAGAAGCACCTGCATGCGAAATTTACATGCAGCGAAGTTGGAGCCATCAAAGAGTGGCAACAACACACGGTACGACTTCCGATAACTACTTCTGCACTACGCTGCATGGGCCAATAACCTGAAAGGTTCTCGGATTAGCCACGAAGAAAATATAACACGCCAAAGAAAAGAAAAAACGTGTACTTATTCAGTTTGATGTTTACATTTGGAATGAGAAAAATCATGATGGCTGCCAATCGACAGCTTTGCACAGCACAGTGCCGTAGCTAAGGAGTGGGGGCGCAACGAGTGCAGTGGTTGCCAACCCAACACTTTTGAGTGTTCTCCACTGATACACACCAAGTTTCATTGGCCTACAGCAGCACAGATTTCATGTTCGAGCTAATCATTCGCATTTTGGTGCATCGTCGACTAATCTGATTGATTTTCCATGCATTTCTCAAACTCGCAAAAGTAGCCCTCGCCTTCTTGATTCATGATATTGGAAGGTCATCATTCTCCACTGCTTGCCCAGCTACCGTAAAGCTGGCAGGGGGTTGACCGTTAGTATGGGACTCGCTTATATGAAAAAAAAATCCTCGCTCCAGTCGACTTTTCAGATCCCATTTAGGTCGCACATGAACTGTACAAAATTTCAGCGCAATCGGTGAAACTATAATTTAGCGCAAGCGGTTCAATGTTTTCATAGGATTTACTATGGGAAAAGTTACACTTTCAGATAAAAAATCCCAGAGGTCGTCCCTTGTCTCCTTAATTCATATCGATCAACGTTTCTTGTAGAAAAATCATTTATGAAACTTTCCTTCGAAGACCGCAAAACAGTTGATTTATTACCGATTAGTGATCTAACGAACGGCTTTTTGTTTTGTTTTATCAGCAGCACTGCTGCTGCCGTTGCTGCATGGGGTGGCGGGTGGTATCACCACCCCCAGAAACAGCGGCAGCCAAGTCAGCAGCTACAGTGCTGCTGAAAAAATAAAACAAAAAGCCGTTCGTAAGATCACTAATCGGTAATAAATCAATAACTTTTTTCACAAGCATCCAATTGTTTTGCGGTGTTTGAAGGAAAGTTTCATAAATGATTTTTCTACAAGAAACGTTGATCGATTTGAATTAAGGAGACAAAGGGCGACCTCTGAAAATTTTCATCTGAAAGTGTAACTTTTCCCATAGTAAATCCTATGAAAACTTTGAACCGCTTGCGCTAAATTATAGTTTCACCGATTGCGCTGAAATTATGCACAGTTTATATGGGACCTAAATGGAATCAAAAAAGTTGACTGGAGCGAGAATTTGATGTTTGTCCCATACTATTGACCGTGTTTACATCCAACAATTTGGTCTTGTTGACGTTGATGGTAAGATCTGCCGCTGAGCAGCGATTGGAAAGATCATTGAGCTTACTCTGCATATCAGAGCGCCGTTGAGCTAGGAGAACAACATCATTAGCCAGTTCGAAGCCATTTAGGTGCTCCATGGTAATGAGCTGCCACAGCAATCCACAATTTGGATCACGATCAATCGCACCTACCAGGATCAAGTCGATTACGATGAGGAACAGTAGCGGTAATAATTATACATCCTTGCCTCACTCCAGCAACGACCCGGATGAGATCGGACAAAATACCGTTGTGCAATACTCTGCATGAAAATGCCCTGTACTGTGCTTCAATGAGGCCGATGCATTTCTCGGGGACATCCTTGCGCCTGAGGGCTTCCCACAAGTTTTCGTGATTGAGACGGTCGGAAGCTTTTTCGTAATCAATGAACACCAGGTAGAGAGACTCTTGGAATTCATTGATTTGCTCCAGGATGATATGGAACGTGACAATATGGTCCATACAGAACCGTCTGGCACGGAATCCTGCTTGCTGTCGTCGGAGAGTTGCGTCAATCTTGGCCTGTATTCGATTAGGATCATTTTGCAGAGAACTTTGCGAACGATACACAGTAATATGATGCCCCGCCAATTATCGCATACAGTCAAGTCACCCTTTTTTGGATGCTCCTTTTGGTCGGCCGAAAATGTCGCGGTTTCCCATATGTTGCAGAATAATTGATGCAGCACTAGTGCAGATACTACGATGTCAGATTTGGGCATCTCAGCTGATATGCGATCGACCTCCAGGGCACTGTTCGGTTTCATGCTTCGAATGGCTGTTTCTATCTCCTGCACTGATGAAGCTTTGGTGTTGACACGGGTAATGCGTCGAACCCTTTGCGAATCTTGCTGAGTTGTCGGTCGTGTGGCCGGCACTTGAAAAGGATTCCAAAGTCCTCGAACCAGCGTTTTAGCTGGTCAGCCGAATCGGTCATAATTGTCCAGTCGTGTCTTTCATGGACGTCGTAGCACAGGTGGATATGAGACATCGTAGAGACTTCGTCGGCTAGGGAGTCCGCTCACGCTCATTTGTCCCGTCTACATGAGCGTTTCACTTCCTTCTCGAGAGCTGAATAGCGCTGACGGGCTACGGCTTTGGCTCCTCGTGTTTTCGCTCGCTCTATCGCGGCTTTGGCGTTCCTTCGCTCTTCTATATTCCTCCAGGTATTATCTGTGATCCGCTACTTTCTCCGGGTGCGTAGCTTACCCAAATTATTCTCGCCTCTATTGATCTTCTACGTTTCCAGTTGCTGGAATATCCGCAGCACGGCTCTCAAGCACCTCGACGAAGGACCTTTTCACCGCAGCGTCTTCCAGTCGGCGTGTGTTGAGCCGGCGCCCGATTTTCCCCTCCTGTCGCTGGATCCTGGAAATGCGCAGTTGGATCTCGCCGATTAGAAGATGATGATCGGACGCAATTGACCAATCCAAATTCCTGTGTGGTAGTGGTTTGTGTTCAGATTTCCCGTGTTAATCTATCTGTAAGAACTTTGTAAACATCTTTTGTTCTCCCGTATATGGATAGGCTTGCATTAGGTTTCGTGAGATAAAATTTGGAGAACTCAATGTCGGCTCTACGTTTGTTCCGCACATCAAAAAGGCTCCGTCTCCATTTTCGGCTGATGCAGATGTGGTCGGTTTGATATTCCGGACGCCATCACGGGAAACCCTTGTCACTTTGTGAACTGGTCGATGAGGAAAGAGCGATCCCCCAATCACCATGTCATTGTTGCCACAAAACTCTGCACACAGCTCTCCGTGTTCGCTTATTTCTCCGAGGCCATGGCGTCCCATGAGGTGCTCATAGTTCGAGTTGTCGGAACCAACCTTGGCGTTGAAGTCGCCCATGAGGACCTTAATATCACCTTTCGGAATCTTGTCCATGACAGCAGAGCACTCAGTTGACTGTAAAAGTTCAGTTTCCCATAATTTTTTCTCTAGGAAATATGATATTTTTCAGATTTTGTCGAAGGAATTTACTCTGGGATTCTTCTAGAGAATCTAGAATTGCTTCGGGGATACTTGTCCCGGAAACCCTCCAAAAAATTTCAGGAAATTCTTCCAGGAATTTCCAAAGTATTTACCAGGTTTCTCTCAGACAATCCTCCAGGGATTTTTTTTTGAAATTCCTCCATACACTGTTTCAAGAATTCTTCCAGTATTTTATGTGCAATTTTTGAAAGTACTTCTAAGAAAATCTCTGGAGCGAGATTTGGAAAAGTTCCTGCAGAACTCTTAGAGAAACAATCTCTGTAGGATTTTTAAATAAATTTTCAAAGGAATTCAAGAAAAAAACAACCAGGCTGTTTTTGAAGAATTACTTTGCTGGCATTCCTGAAAAAAAAAATGTCTTAAATTCTTAAACAAGTCTCTGGAGGCATTTCAGGAGGAATCCGAGCAAGAATTTTGGAAAGAATCCTTGAAGAAGCTTTTGGAAGACATCTCAGGAATCTTCAATAAATCTCTACAGAAATTCTTGGGAATAAATCCCAGGAAAATTCTTGAAGGAATCTCAGGAAAAATTTCTGGAAAACTTTCTGTAGAAATAACTGAAGAAACTCCTTGAGAAACCCTTGTGGATATTCCTGAAAAAGAATATTCAGGAATTTATAGGAAAATTTCTGGACAAATCCTTTGATAATATTTCCTGTAGGTTTTTCTGGAAGTATTTCTAGGGCAAACTGTGGATGTATTTCTGAAGAAATTCCTTTAAGAATACATGGAGAAATGATTAGATAAGCTTCTATAAAATTCATAAAAAAAACATGAGATATTTCCAAAGCAATTCCTTTAGAAATTAATTGACAATATTTCTGTATAAATATCTTTAAAATCAATGGAGAATTTATGAACTTATCCTTAGAAACAATGCAGAAGAAATTTTTGGGGAAAAACTTGGGGAATATCTTGAGGAAACTCTGGAGGCATCTCTGTATGAGCTTCTGTAGGAATTTCTGGAGGAAAAGGAACTCCCTGAGAACTGAGTCACTGAATGTAATAATGCAAGAATCTCTGAAGCAATTCTTGCAAGATTTTCTAGATGAATTTTCGATGAAATTCCTCCTGCATAGGAATTTTGGAAAAAATGTCTTTAGATTAGCTCTGGAGAAATTTCTCGAATTTCTGGAGTTATTCCTCTGAAGGAATCCATGGAGCAATTTTGGCAGGATTCCATGAAAGATTTGTGAAAGAAATTCTTGGACAAAGTATATGATTACTTTCTGGAAGAATCACCCGGCCCTGGACACCAGGGATTTTTCTAAAGGAATCCTTGGAAGAATTTCTGAAATAAATTCCTGAGGAATTTCTGAAGCATCCTTGGAAGATGTTCTAAGAACACTTCCCAAAGGCAAAGACTTTTCGAAAGAAATTCCTGGAGGATTTCCTAAAGAATTTCGAATAGTTTTGAAAGAAATCTCAGAAAAACATATGAAATTATTAAGTTTCCTACACAAAAACGCTCTCACGCAGAATTTTTGTATTTTAATTGTGCTTTTGCCCTGTTCTGGGAGGTAAACAAAATTGAGAAGTCCAGCGTGAGACGAGCGAAAATATGCGCACCTATTTGAAAAAAAAACAAAAACCCACGGTTTGAATGATAGAATTACGGGAAGAGTTCAGGAAAAGTTCTGGGAGGAATAACTGAAAGAATATCGGAAGGAATTCTTAGAAAAAAAAGGAATCACGGAAGCATTCCTTAAAAAAAAATCATGATATAATTTTGGTAGGTAAATACCTAGAACACTTTCTGGAGAGATTTCCTTGAAAAATATGTAGATTAATACTTTGAAAAACTCCGGGAAGAATTAAAAAAATAGTTGGATGAATATCTGGAATAATTTTGGAAGAATTTCCAGGAAGATTTCTCGATGAAATACTCGTAAAAGGTCCTGAAGAAATACATATATCTGCATTAATTTGAAGAAAAATCTTTGGAAGAATTCCGGCAGAGTCACTGGAACACACCTTAAACAAATGCTTGGAGGAATTCTTAATAAAATACCTGCAAGAATTTTGAGAAAATTTCTCAGGTTTATTCCAGAAAAATTTCTAGGTGGATCCATTCATGCAAAAAAAAAATAGAATAATTTGGAATAAAGAAATACCAGAAAGAAGTTTGGGATGAATTTTTGAAAGAGTTCTTGTAGGAACTGTGGGAAGAATCTCTCGAAGGATTCTTGGAGGAGTCTTTGAAAAAAATTTAGACGGAATCCCTGACATTTCCGAAAAAAATCCTGTTTTGTTGAACTTTGTTGAATTTGTTTGAAAAAAAAAATCACTGAAAGAATGCCAAGAAAAATCCCTGTTAAAACTATGGGGAGCATCCTATGGGCGAAAAATTCCGTGGAAAAACTCTAGGAGAATGAAGGGAGGTTGTCTAAATAAATACCGGTAGAAACCCATGAAATAGTTCCTGATGAAATTCTTGAAAGATTTCCGGATGGAATCCATGGAAGATATATCCGAGGGGAACCAATTGATGAAGTTCCGGGAAGAACTCCGGGATAAATACTTGGAACTTCTCTGGGAGGAATACCTTGAACAATTCAAAAGAAACAGCTGATGAAAATCCTGGAAAAACTTGATAGCAATTTTTGGAAGAAATCCCCAAAAAATCAGTGGAAGAATTTTGGGAAGAATCCATGGAAAATGGAAGGGGGGGGGGTGATGTATGAATTCCACATGAATTCTAGAGAGAATCTTTGGAAGAATTCCTGAAAGAATGTCTGGTGCGAATCTGGACAAAATAATCGAGAAGAATATATTGGAAGGATCCCCAGTGAATACTGCAGGAGAATGACTTTACCATCTCAGTGGCTCAGTAGTTTGGAGGTAAGAAGCGCCAGTCTAGCGTATTGGAGCGCGTGGATTTTTTTTTCGCTGTTTTAATCCTCAATTATTTTTTATCTGTATTAACGAGATTTTTAGCCCTTGGCTAGTTCATCTCGGGACCCACGCTTTACTTTCCTTCCGAAGGCAGAACTCACATTTTGCGAGTTTGTCGGGAGTGGGATTTTATCCCAGGTCCTCGGCGTGATAGTCAAGTGTTCTAACCATCACACCAGGTCCGCTCCACCAAACCTCAATTTGTTCATCACAATACGTGCTTCTTTTGTGTACATAAATGTCATGAGCAGTCTTATATGGTCCGTCCCGAAATGAATAGCTGGGTCTTCGACCATTGAATTATGCAATGCTGCGCATATGCGGCTATTGAACTACGGGAGAACATAGAATTCTGTCAATTTGTGAGCTTTAACCTTTTTATTTGAGTCATATTTTCATATAAAATCTGAGTAGTCCTTGTATATGTGTGCATATTTCTCTTTTCGAGAGACGTTCAAAAGATTACCAATTGAGCAAACTGGTGATTTGCAACGCCAATAAATCAGTCTAATATATCTATAGCTTGGGGTCTTCAGTTAGCCTAGTGGTTAAGGCTTTGGATCGCCAATCCGGAGACGGCGGGTTCGATTCCCGTCCCGGTCGGGAAAATTTTCTCGACTCCCTGGGCATAGTGTATCATTGTACTTGTCATACAATGCACAAATTCATGCAATGGCATTCAAAGGAAACCCTTCAATTAATTACTGTAGAAGTGCTCAAAAGAACACTAAGTTGAAGAGAGGCAAGCCAAGTTCCAATGCGAACATCGAGCCATAAAGAAGAAGGAGAAGATATCTATAGCTTACCCAATGGATATCATGTATTTGAGTCCATGAAATTATGAGTATATTATCGAAGAAAAACATACATGTTGACAAATGGTTCGATTAGAGAGATTTCGACTTGTATTATCAGGTTGCAGATAAACACTGAACATCTTAATCAAAACGTTGCATTTTCACTCGCACTCTAATCTTCTTAAACTATAAAACCGAAGATAATCTTCTAGGCGGAGAAACGTGCGTGCAACGTAATTCACAGCATCCAACAACTGTGAATAGCGTTTCCGAAAGTCAAAGCTTCAGCCTTTCTGTTTCGTTCGGCTCCCAACAGGTGTGTGTGTGTGTGTGTGTGTGTGTGTGTGTGTGTGTGTGTGTGTGTGTGTGTGTGTGTGTGTGTGTGTGTGTGTGTGTGTGTGTGTGTGTGTGTGTGTGTGTGTGTGTGTGTGTGTGTGTGTGTGTGTGTGTGTGTGTGTGTGTGTGTGTGTGTGTGTGTGTGTGTGTGTGTGTGTGTGTGTGTGTGTGTGTGTGTGTGTGTGTGTGTGTGTGTGTGTGTGTGTGTGTGTGTGTGTGTGTGTGTGTGTGTGTGTGTGTGTGTGTGTGTGTGTGTGTGTGTGCAAGCGGAAGTGCGCTAGCATATCCTTTCCTGCAGGTAGCTGCAACGAAGGTGCAGGGATTCTACTCCAGGTAAGGCATGTCAATTTCGCAGTGCTTCAAGAGAGGCATATAGTTCGGTCGCTGCGACAAACTTTGTTACAGGATGTGCAATCCCGGTTTTAATGTGGGAAAATACAGTAGTCAAATCTAGGTTTTCTTTTGCCATTGTGCTGGTCCATATCCGCATACTGTTCGCTAAGATGACGATGACAAGTGCAACGAAAGCGAGTAATCTCTACATAAAGTTCTGAGTCAGAGACAAATAGACGCATAACATCTGGTGAGCGAGCATGTTTCACAAAATAGAAGATCAGCAGAAAGCTCCGACAGTGTTAAGCGTAACAGTTTTAAATATTCAAAATAATCATTGGAAGCGTTGTCGATGGAAATGAGTACAACTGCTATGTCTGTTCATCAACCTTGAGTAGTTTTTACAGTACCTGCTGCAGCACGGCGAGCAGAAAGCTGCTCGAGCGGAAAGTTTTCGCATAAATAAGATTGTAAAAGCGACAGCTTCAGGAAATGAAGCCACATTCCAAGTTTTGATTGCATTCGGTAATGACACAGCCAGCCCTATGTCGGCTGGAAAGTGGAGAGAAAAAAAAATCCGGGACTACGCGGCTCCCGTTAAAGAGGATTATTTCTTTCGAAAAGAAATTAAGTTTTCACGGTGCAAATGTATTCCATTTCGACATGGCGTTGTTCGGGAAGCGGTGTGTTTTAGGCATAACAGCAAATCTGCTATTGTGGCAGTAAAAAGGGCCACATACCGTCAAGGCGCCATTCACCGTGGGGGCTCCATTCACCGTGTGCCTTCGAATATTTTTTCATTATTTCCATATTATGATTGAATGATATGACAATTTCCTTTCAATTTCACCAATACAACACTAATGTATTGTTACCATGTCAAAACGCTCATTAGAAACGTTTAAAAGTTTCATTTTGACACTAAAGTGTGTTTACATGAAGCGGGTTTCTGCTCGTTCACTGCATTCATGGTGAAAAAACGAAAACTGCGCTAAGGTGATTTAAGCGATAAATTAAATGTAGTAACGTTTTTATTTCACCAAGAAGCAGTTAAATTCACATATCAGGTTTGTATTTTGCATTACCGAAGTAAGTTTAACAAGAAACTCGTACTCTTTAATTGAAACAAAAAGGCACGGTAAATGGGTACCCTAAAAATCAATGGTCTCCATTCACCGTGCCCCATATTGTCCCATATATCTAAACAAAATCGAAAATTTGAACATTCGTTTTTCTAATAAAATCTTGCAAGTTATTACTTGAAATGAATAAAAACGAAGAAAATTCCCTTGGCTGGGTTGTTTTGATCATTTTTAAACAAAGTAGAATAAAATTTCTCATACACGGTGAATGGGTCCCTACTACCACGGTGAATGGTGACCTACCACGGAATTAGGCGACCCTACTACCCTTTACTAATTGTACTATATCACCAAATTTTGTGAAAATTTTTCTACTTCTGTGGATATTGCTTTAATTTTAACCTATAATGAAGGCAATTAAAAGCGGCACCAACAATGTTTATAAGACTGGTGTCAAATGACAGCTCTTATTTGCCCCGAATCCTCTTAGATCCACGGTGAATGGTGCCTTGACGGTATAATCTCTGTGGTCAAAGCTAGCTTTTGATGATGATTGTGCATTGAAAGAAATATATTTTGCAACATCTACTTAGTTACACGTGAACAGTGTTTCCATATAAAGATAAAAATTCAACTAAACTTTACTGAACATAATACGTCTCTTCAGCAATCTATTCTGAATAAGGAGTAATAATCGAAAAATAAGGTGATCTAAATGTTGGATGTTAAAAGATGGACATTAAAAGTTTCGGCGTATAAGAAACGGACGTAAAACGATATTTAAGTGTAGCACTCTTGCAAAGATCTTTAAGATTGCCCACATGAAATAAACTGCCTTGACATTCCCTTTGACTTGGTATCTGAAATTAAATGAAAACATCTAACACCATACACATATATGCCCTGAAGGGAATTTGTGCTTTCACAAACTTTAAGAACGCGTGCTTTGCTGATTTGCTTTTGTGCCCTGCCGCCACCAGATAGTTTCAGTGTATGTTATTTGAGCTACAAGATCTTGAAATTAACTCTCAACCGGCTCTCTTAAATTTTATCAATCTATACAGTGTCCATACAAAGACAACGACACTCGTGGGAAAACTGTTATCTGATTTTGCATGAATACAAAAGACAGACAAGCAAGCAGACACATTAACACTTTGTGTTTTTCACTCCATTGGAAACAAAGGCCGCTAAGAGATAAGCTGACTGTTTAACATCAAAAGGATTAATTTCACATAGGGTGTGAGTAACGCTCAGTCCTCTGTTTCTATTACCGCTAGAAAATGCTCTAGTCCCATCTATAAAGCATTCATTATAAGAGTGAAGTTAGATCATTCAAAAATTATGTGTGTCACTGTCTGTCATAGTACCTCCATGACACAAAGGCAGAAGTTCAATGAGATGAGTGCAGTGTACCTTGCTTTCATTTCGTTGACGTTGTCATATTAGCTCAAGACAATGCGGCATTCTCCGGTATAATATAGGAGAAATCGGAGAAAGATGAGCATTGTCGTTTTTTTTTTATCATGGGTTGGAACTGGATCAGATAAATGTTTTAATCCCAACTGGAGTTCTGAAATGAATTTCTCAAGATGTCTGAGGCAAATATGCAAGAATCCTAAGGCAGATTCTGCTTCCACGAAAATCTTGGTGGACTCTACAAGAATTCGGAGACGGACTATGAAATAATCCCCAGATACATCACGCAAGACTACTGGCTTGTATTATGATAAACTCATTCGACAGATTGTACAAAAACCTTAAGACATGTACTACGAGAACGCTGCAACAAAATGTGTAAGCATTATTAGATGGGTTCTGGAAGCTTCCTTGAGGCAGATCAGCAAGAATTCTGAGGTAGATTTCTGAGGCAAATTCCGAAATCACCTTGGAATAGCTTCCAAAGAAGTTTGAGAGGGATTCTGAAAGATTCCTAAATTAAATTTCTGTTAGAATCCAGTGACAGATTCAGCAATTAAAATGGGATTGATTCTGCATAGTTCCTGAGAAAGATGTTAAAAGAACCCTGAGAATTCAACAGGTTCAACAGCGGATTCAGCAAGAATCCATGAATAGATTTTGTGAGAAATCATAGATAGATTTCTTGAGAATGTAGAAACACATTCTATCAGAGTACAGAGGTGGATTCTGCAAGCATCCTGATATGCGTTCTTCCGGTGAATTTGGATTCAAATTCTGCAAGACTGTTAAATCGGTTTTTTGAAAAGCTTCTAAGGTAGATTTCATAACAATCCTCAGATCGAATCTACAGGAATTCTGTCAGATTCCTGGAGCGGATTCTTTAGGGAACCTAAGATGAATTCCGCTAGAGACCTGAAATAGCTTCTGCAACCTTATAATAATGAATTATACAAGATCCTAGAGATGGATGCTGAAAAAATCCCGAGACAGATTTTGTACCCATATCAAATTAAGTTTCTATGAGAATCTTGAGACAGGTTTAGCAACAGAAACGGAGTGGACTGCATGATTTATGAGATGTTACAAGAATACATTGAAAAGTTCTGCAGGAATCCTACAACTGATTTTTGGACAATCCTGTGATGAATTCTGTCCGACGGATTCAGTAAGATTCCTGTGACGATGATTTTTGGACGGATTCAGCCAGAATCCGAAAATGGTTCCGGCTACAATGTTGAAGTCGATTTTTCCTGAATACTTCTCTGAATGCCCCCCTCTCCTCCTGGTACCCTAGAAAAATCTGAGGACATTTTGATACTTATTCGCAAGAATTCTGAGACGAACTTATTATTATTACTTTATTATAGAGAATTTCAGCTCTAGGCTCGTTCATCTATTTGAAAATTATGACGGGGGCCAGGAGGGAAAAGAGGGTGAACAAGAGTTGTATTTGCGTAGTATGAACGTGAAAATAACTGACAGTTGGTGGGGTTGTCTGATCCGGGTCCGGCTGGGTCTTTTTTTTCATCAGCTTGAGTAAGCTTGGTTCCTTAGAAGTGTCCGTTATTTGAGATGGGTCGTTATCAGGTTATTATTGTGACAAGTTCGACTTCAAATAGAGTGCCTATGGTGTGGTCTCCCTGGATAGGAACCTACAGGGGGTCGGAGACGCCGAGCCACCGGGATGTGTTAAATTTCATCGTTAAGCCCACCGTCTTTCATAAAAATAAGCATCGTTGTTTTTCGGACCTTCTCTGGGGATGCAGCGCTTTGTGTGTCCGTGATGTTGAAGTGAGTACGTAGATCATGCAGGGTCCTGGCAGTTTGCGATGAACTGCTTCACTATATTTGATTCTGAACAGGTAGAGCAACGCAGTCGGGAGTTTCTTGCTCCACTCATACTAAGGGAAAGTCTAGTATGCTGTGTTCGTAATCTGGACAGAACAGCTTGGTCTCTTCGAGATGACAGGTCCGGACAAAGTATTTGTCTGGACTAGAGAAAGTTCCACGCTTTTCGGAACCTATACCTAGGCGACATTCTAACATCGCCTCCTCTTTGGGGTGAGAAGTGCTCCGTCACAACCGATCGAAGTCAGGCTGTCAGCTTCCTCGTTTCCCTTGACTCCATAGTGGACTGGAATCAGCATGAGGGTGACCTCATTGGGGAAATCGTTCAGCAACTTCTGAGTCTCGTGGACGAATAGATGCTTATTGCTAGGGGTCTGCAAAGCTCCGAGTACGCTTGCCTAATCCGACACGATTAGTAGTGGGCCGAGCGATGATGAACAATAGCTCGTATCGCTCCCGCCCCGACTGAGAACACCTTCCTAGTCGGTGAAACTCGTTGTACTGTTTGCCGTGTATGCCGATGCCAACCTGGTCACCCTTTTTGAAGCCATCATCGGTGTAGAGAATTTCCGTTTCTAGGTACTTCACGCAAACTAGCTTTGCGAAGCTGACTCTGAAGCTTTGGGGGTCTGCCCCCCTGCGAAAGTGCTTCCTAATCGTAACGTTCACCTTTGGTATTTCCGCCGATTAGCTTCTAGAGTCGATCCGATAAAATCAAGCCACCGGGGGAAGCTGAAGGACACACATATCTGTTAGGACTCGATTGACTTGATTGCCAAGGAATTGTGTTTTGTAGATATCCAACGGCTCTATATCTGATCGTCCGTCAGGGTTAATCCATGTTGGATCGGAAATGTACCTAGCTCAGCACATGCTGACAGGGCAGGTATTGACCTGACATTGTGCGCATGGCAGCGTTGTAATCTCGACTGCGTAAAAAATCCGGCTGGTAACGATGGCACCGGTTACTCGTAGACGTGACTGTTGGAGCGTTTCTTAGCTCTAAACAGGTTTATTCGTATCTTGCATCGGTCTTTGACCTTACCAAAATGGCTACGGGAGGAGAGAGTTAGCTCCAGTGTAGTCCCTAGGATTTCCAACGTCTTTCGATTGGGGATAGGAATACCTCTGAATAGCAGCAGTAGAGATGGGGGCATGTAACGGTGGTCACATATATGTAGCCGGGCTCATTTGTCATCTGCGTACACTAGAATGAATACTTCTGATGCTGGCAATACCCTAAAAACACCATTCATTGCTCTCCAAAACAGGGTCATTTCAATAATTAAGCCATGGGGTACTTCAGTTTCTTCAGGGATGCCTATGGAAACTTGGAAAGTGCGGTTGGTGAGTAGTGCTTGATGAAGTGCAAGCAGTGACCCATAAATCCTCAATCGGCGAGCTGCTGCATAACTTCCGGCAACCAACCTCTGTTTTAGGCTTTTACAAGTCTGGTGATGCCATATGATCTCCTTTCTCTAATGCTTGGTCCATAATTTAGCCAACAACGGCATATGATCCCTCTGAAGGCGTGCTGCCTATGATCCTGGCGTCCATCACAGCTTGTGGGTGTAATTGGGCGAAAACTGTTCAGGTGTTAGTGGAATTGGGATCATGTCCTTAACTGCTCGGTAGGTTGTTGTTCAACTGTTATTTGTCGATGGTGTCTATCAGATGCTTCCTGCCGATCGGTGGAAGATTTTGAAGCATCGTGTATCTGGACTGGCTGACTTGCCTTGGGTCTTCTGAAGAACGAAGGTTAGTTCCTCTATTGTGAAGGGTGAAAACGGTGATGATCGTTACCGTGGCCGGATATCGCTTTATCTGTTGATAGAGGAGGTTCCACCAAAATTATCCGAGAGCGCGTTAGCAATTGTTGCCGCATCTCTGGTTGTGGTGTTTCCAATTGTCAGGGCCCCACAGCTCGGACGTGCCGCCATCAATATGGTCTAGGAAAGAGGCCCATGATGCGTCTCGCGCCTCTCGGATAACCTGCCAGTAGCTGTTTCGAGCCTCATGCCACTCGTTCGCACTTCTCTTCCAATCCGGATGTTCAGTTGGTAGTCGCTTCAGGCACCTCAGGGCTTTCCGCCGTGTTTTAACCGATTTCTTCACTGTGTAGAGAGCTCCCCGGCCTAGTCTCCGGCCCGGTTAATAACGGGTTCGGGGGATCGCGTCTGCCACACGGTTTCACCAATGGCAGTGGATAAGTCTGGTATGTTGCCTGGAGGGTTTATACCTAGTCGATTCTCTACCTGTGGGCTTCGTGGCCGTGCGATTAGCGGCGGCAATCGTCTAGGCGTATCGTAAGCCTCGGAGTGTGGGTTCGATTCCCGCTCCAGTCGGTGGAAACTTTTCGTCGAACGAAAAATTCAAAACTGGGCCACTGGGTGTTCTATGTGTTGTCCGTTGTCTGTGTGTAAGTAATGTATTCAGTCTGTGCAGCCTCTGGCTGCAGACGTCGTGAATTGTCTTTGTCTTTTTACCTGCGCTTAGAACCTGGCGCAGTCTGCGTGATCAATATCGGCCTTGTAGAAGTTCCATGGTAGTTAGGATCGGATTATTCTGCTGCCCAAGCACATAACATAAGTGGAACTCTGGCTCAAAAAGGTGATGCCTTTCCGAGTTCGTACGCTGGTATACAGGGCATCGAAATGTCAAATGCATTATAACATTATTGCCATACTATTTTTCAGCATGTATACCATTTTTCATTGCTGTGATGTAAAACAAAGACCTCATAGATCTAGACTGGCAGCACGTGGAGATCTAAAATAGGGCATAAATTGTAATAAAACTTTGTAAACTCAAGTCGTAAGTACGTTTTATGGCTTTAAATATAAAGGGAGATCGATAAGTAGAACGTGGATGTGTTATTTCGGAGATTTCAATAAATTTATGACAACATGAATCAGTGGATTTCCAGCAACAAGTTTTGCGCATATCTCAGATGCTAATCTTCGTTCCTGTATTCTTTGCAAAAACTGGAATACTGGTTGGATCAGATGTTTTTTGTTTACCAAAATAAGTGACAGTTCGGCGCCTTTTATGAAAGATATAACAGTTTCGCGTGCTGGAAAAGGATACAACTTTTCCTTCGCTCTGACCATGAAGTTCCACTTATGTTATGTGGCGCAAGTCAATTTACCACTTATCTGTGTGGAGGCTAGAGTGACGTCTATGGCCGATTTTACTATGTTATTCTTGTTCCTGCAGTTTATCCGCTCAAAGGTATTTGAACCGTCATTCAGAATCGACAGCCCATGCTTGTCGGTAGTGCTGACAAGAATAGAGCCCCTGGGTTTTGATGTTTGGTTTCCCCCCTGCTCGATGGTGACCGTTGACGTTACCGAGGATCAATCTGGTCTATATAGGGTCTGAAATCTTTTGGAGAATCTGGTCGATAGTTTTCTGAGACAACAGTCCTGAAATGGGTTCGTGAAGATTCCTGAAGAAAACTTTACAGGAATACTGAGATGAATGCCACAAAATCCTGGAACAACTTTCTCAAGAATGTTAAAACGAATACTGCAAACATTTCGAAACAAATTCTACACGAATCAGAATCTGCAAGATTATTAATTGAAGTTAGAACCTTGAGACAGGTTCAGCAATTAAAATGAATATTTGCACGAATAATGAATAAAATCCAACAAGAATCCTGAGAACTTTTTTACAAGCATTCAGAAACACATTCTGCAAGGGTCTAGAAATGAATTCTGCAAGAAACCTGGGACACATTTTAACAGAAATCAGAGTTCAATTCTGTGGGAATGGAGACACTGATTTTATGGGAATACGGAGATGGATTCTGCAAAAAAAATCCTTCAAATGGTTTTATAACAATTTTGAGACAAATTCTGTAAAATCTGAGAGGACAGATCCTATAATTTTAAGCGGATTGTGTGACAATCCTTAGAGAGATTCGGCAAGAATTTTGAAATTGTTTTGGTGAGAATTATAGGACGCATTCTGTGAAATTCCAGATAATAATTCTGCAGATATCCTGAAAGAGCTTTAGAATGAATACTTAGATAGATTTGGTAAGAATTCTAAGCCAGATTGCTCAAGACTCGGGAAACAAGAAACGTCATAAAGATTTTCCACGAATGCTGAGACAGACTTCGCATGAATCTTGGAAAGAGCCTTGCAAGAACACTGGGTAGGTTTCTGATGTTATTGAGACGAACTCTACAAAAATTCTGACGCGAAATATGTAAGAATCCTGAGATGTTTCTGCAAGATTCATTAGACAGAACCCTGATACGTGTTTTCCAAGAATTCTGAAACGGATTCTGCAAAATTCTAGAAAAAGTTTCTGCAAGATGCCTACGACAGGCTTTCTCAGATCTCTGATACGAATTCTACAAAAACTCATTTGATTCTGCAAGCCGTCAAATGATTTTATGAGAATTTTCAGATCTTAGGATCATAAAACGAATGCCGTCAGATTCCTGTGATGTTTTTTTTAGGTTTGGTTACATTCCATCAGAATATTGAAACGGATTCTGTGATAATTCTGAGATAGATTTGGTAAATGTTACGAGATGGATATGGCAAAAATCTTACAATGGGATCGATGAGAATTCCACACAATCTATGGAATACAAAAGATTATTCTATGCATATACTCAAATTGTGATGAGACTAACCAGGTAGATTTTTCCAAAAACTCTGCAATTTATTCCGCAAGAGTTGAATTTTGCAAGATTTCTGCATTACCTGAAACGGATTCAATAGAGATGAATCTCACAATGATCCTGAAACAGTTTCCGTAAGAATCTTGAGATGAATCCTGAGACGAATATTGCAAGAATCCTTAAATGGATTTTGAAAGATTCTTAAGTTGAGTTTCAGTAAGTACCCTGAGACAAATTCAGTAATTATAATGAAACAGAGTCTGCATGAAATCTGAGCCTCTGAGATGAATTCTATGAGAATATAGAAACAAATTCTGTAAGAATTATTATTATTATTGTCTTTATTAACGAGACTTTCAGCCCTTGGCTGGTTCGTCTCGTAATTCTGTAAGAATGCA
This sequence comes from Aedes albopictus, assembly GCF_035046485.1. Classification (NCBI taxonomy): domain Eukaryota; kingdom Metazoa; phylum Arthropoda; class Insecta; order Diptera; family Culicidae; genus Aedes; species Aedes albopictus. The sequence continues at coordinate 268,794,127 of NC_085136.1, forward strand.
GAGTTGGATTCTGCATGATTTCTGACTTAAATTTTGCAGCAGTACTGTGACACTTTCTGAGTAGGATAGATACATTCTGAAAGCATCTTGAGAAGTTACACAAATTCTTGAACAAATTTGCTGGGAATGTTAGTCTCAGGCAAGTTCTATATTTGCTAAGGTGGATTTTGCAAGCATTCATATACGGGAAACTTTTAAACGTATTTGCAAAGAACGATTCATTCTGCCCCGATCATCTCTATTCAAAACTTTTGTTTCGTTTTGTCTCTTGGTTAGTTGCGTGCGGTACAGACAGTTTCCATAACTATTGTTGACATTCTGCACTGTGATTCGATTTTTTTTGTTGAATGTTGGAGTTCGCCAGAGGACAAAAGGCAAGCCTCGGCGTTATCGTGCCCGACATACCTTATGCGGACGATGACGGTCCATGTGTGAGATAAAATGTATAACATTAAAGCTCCTTACGTTTAAAGGAACGTTGACTTGTTTAAGATGTGGCGAAGACGGGTCCCAGAGGAGCGTTCGTAATGCCTATCTCGAAGCGTGGTGCTGCGACACTCCCTGTCAGGGAGTCGGCAGATAATGCTATAATCCTTTTGACAAGGCGCAATCCGATAGGCGGTAGGTACCCCCAAATGATGGATGCTGTTTCCTACTGATATGGATTCCTTCCCTACGAAGCCAGTCAAGGGAAAACGGAAGCCCCACAATTCGAATGGTAATCGAAACGACGTGTCGAATAACTGTCAGTTGGTTGAATATTTTCCTTGTTGGAGTTCAAATCGCAGATTGAGGATTGTGTTTGAGAAGCTTTAACGTCGATTGGTTATGGATGAACAGTAATTGGGGAGATGCTTTTAGTATATACCATTAAACTTACCAGTTTTAACTTAGTATTCTGAACTCATAATTCAGGATTCAATTTTCTCACATTTCAAACAAAATAATAATGTGCTCACAACTCTTTTCGAAAGTAATTAGTTCTGTTTTAGCTTCGATGGATCTCTTACAATGCGGGATCAATAAATAAAAATAAATTTACTGCATCCGCCAATCCTGTTGGTAAGATTAAAAATTCCTTCCACGGTTATGACCGATGAGCTGCGGCTCCGTGTTGCTTACGATTATTAATTTTGCCGCTTTTCATCCCGGGCTGTGGTAGGTGCTCCCGTTGCGCTTCCCTCCTTCAGAAAAGCTGCAGCCTTAGCGAAGTTATAATTTTGCTACAACAGTGCGACTCGTACACAAGAACCACCGAGTACTGCAGCCATCGCCGCAGCATCGCCACCACGTGTGCTAATAGAGCCTGCCGGTCGGGAGGCACAACGCGTAACGGATGGTTGGTTATCCGTGGCTTCTTCATCTTCTGTCCTGGTACATATCAAAGTTGTATCCCCAGGAAGAGTATCAAAGTTGCGGTTAAGCTTGTTACCGCCAGGAAAATTAAAACTTTTCCTCCTGATTCATGCCGCTTTGCGAATTGCCCGCGCGTGCACCAGTGTTGAGTTTTAAGATGTTGCGGTGTAGGATTTCACCCTTCATTGAGTCAATTTTGTTGAATGTATTTGGCCTTCTCGAATAATTCTTTAGTTAAATGAATTCAACGTTTTATTTATTCAGAAAGAAAAACTTAAATATCATTTTTTTCACTTCTGCACTGCACCATTGCGGCTATTGTTGGTTGCAGGGTTGTGCAGTTTCAAGATGGTTAATGTCGAACGACACTCGCTTTAACCATCACTTCATACGACAAACGCAATCCATCAAAACATAATCGATTCACGCAAAAGCCACTCAAGCCAACCCTCGTTCAATGTAGAGTCAACCACATCCAACAGCAGCGATCGTCTCTTGTTTTCGAACCACACGATGAAACACAGAAGCGAATTTTGTTCTACGCTTTGCATTCATATTCATATTGCGTGCTATGTTTGTGTTTGGTGCCCCATACAATACTACTTAACAAATTGACCTTCATCCTAACCCTTTCAGATGAGAGTCACCCAGCAGTGAGTGACATACACTGAAAATATTCTACACGTTGTGGCTCTGTTTCAAACATGAATATTCACTGCTTGGAAAACATCTGGATTTAACGTGCCAAACCAGTCATAGACATACTTTTCAAAATCATGTGTAAAACACGTTAGTTTGGCATCATAAATGTCAATTCTCTTAGTATATCAGTACCAGGCACCCAGTTACGGGTCTCTGTTCTTCAAAAAATAATCATGTTAAGACACACTTGACGCGGGCGAATTCGGTGATGTAGTTACATTAAGTTATAGGCGAACCATTTCCATTATCGATACATAAACACACTGTCAAACACGATCAAATCATGTGTAAAAGACAGTGGTTTAGAACCCAAACTATTTAACATCTGATTCAAAAGAATTACATGTTAATATAGCTTGCCGTTTTAAACGATAAATTAACGTGTAAAAGAACATAAATGAGCCGTGCCGATTATTTTCAGTGTAGCTCTGCGGCAGAACGACTGTTAACAAGCGTTCGGCTGCTCAGGAGATTTTCAAACAAAGAGCGTTGCGGCAGCAGCCACCGTATCAATGCGTTCGTCTCGAATGTGTTCGACAGCAACATAGAGAGAGACGGTCGGCTGTAGCGTTGATGGAGGAAGAAGGGCAATGTTGATGTTGCGGTTTTTTTTTTTGTGTTATGAGATGGTGATAATGCATAAGACTGGTTGGTTGCTTTCGTAGCCACGCTAGCATCCCCGCTTTAGGTATAGCAGTGGAAATTAGCCAATCTTCTTGATTGAGCCGGATTGAGCGCTCTGGAAGTCGCAGATAGTGTACCTAGATGGCTCTGAACCACGCTATCACTAGCTTTTTCACCCCGGTGACTCGAGACAGAAACGAAAATCTACCGCATCTTTAAGTGCTGTAACAGGAGTAGTATCTGTCCACCAGCATTGCAACAACAAAATTTTGTTCAGAATTATTCCCCTAAATGCTACACGCCAGTGGCAGATCTGTCCCAATCTGAGCCTTGCTAGACGAAGGATCGGACTTAACTCTAGTACAGGGTGTTCAATAAGTTCGGATACACATTCAAAATACGTTAAAATAAACTAAAGTTATTTTTTTATTTTCTGGGTTTACTTTATTGAAAGCAATGTTTATATAGAACGTTTACAGCATTTCTCTTGGAATGACCCCCCCTTTGTACTTCTTCACGAGCTTCAGACGTTTCTCAAAAGCGTCGCAAGCGGCACGCACGGACTGCATGGGCATTTCGTCCCAGATTTTCAGGATGACCATCTTGAACTGGTCCAGAGTGCTGATCGTGTAATCGTTAAGCTTTGACATCATGTAGGACCAAACAAAAAAGTCGAGAGGATTCAAATCCGGGGAGCTGGGAGGCCACAAAGTTTTGTCCAGGAAGTCGGTTAAATTGGCCCGACACCAGGCTTGGACTACATTTGCTGTGTGGGCTGGTGCACCGTCCTGCTGGAACACGTAGTGATCATCTCCGTAGAGGCTTTGAAGACTGGGGGCAACAACCTTCTCCAAAACCTCAGTTTTGTAGTATGCCGCGTTGATTTTGACGTCTTTTTCAATGAACACCAAGGGGAGCTTACCACGTTTGCATACTGCTCCCCAAACCATCACTGACGCTGCACTTTGGAACCGAGGGATGTTCAAACTGCATTCAGGAATGCTGTCCCTTGTCGGCGCCCACACCCGGTCATTTTGCACATTGTGCGGTTGCTGCAGCACGAAAAGTTTCTCGTCCGAAAAAACGAACTCCTGACCAGCGTGCCGAGAGAGAATCATCTTGGCTCGATTCAACCGCTTTTCTCTAGTAGCCTCTGAAACGCCATGGACCTTACGTTTTTTGTAAGGCTTACAACCAAGGTCCTTGCTGAATATGGTGTGAGCTGTCCCGATGGAAACGTTTAGGTCGGCAGCCATTTTTCGGATTGAGCGGTTCTTTTTGCGCCGAATCCGCTCTCTCACGACCTTGATGACCCGCGGCGTTCTGGCCGAACGCGGCCGACCGGATCTCGCACGGTCCTTGGTCGAGGCCGTCTCCTGGAATCGCCTGATGGTCTTATACACAAAGTTCCGCTTGACCCCATGCGGTTTCAATAGCCGGAATATGTCGCCGGGTCGCTCACCGTGCAGAAATCGCTTAACCACAATCTCTCGATACTGTTTCATCGTGCGTAAAAAACGAACAACAACTGACAGAATATCAACACCATGCACATCATTTGCCTTATATATGAAGCTAAAGATGACACCAATACCAATAAACAATATGTACATGGTGCATATCTACACAGTGATAAACATTTGTATCCGAACTTATTGAACACCGTGTATAGAAGCCACTGTTGGTTCAACTCGACGTACAAGAATCTGTATCTTCACTGTACATGCCGTGGACTAACGGAGTTAAAAGAAACGAGAAAGATTCCAGAAGGGTCGACATCTCCGGAGTAGGACAAGGCAAGCAGTTCTAGCTACGCGGCGTATACTAGGATTATTATACATATGGGGCCATTCATAAACCACGTAGACTTTTGGGGGGGTCTGGCCAAAGTCTACGCTCCATACAAATTTCAAAATTTGTGTATGGACGAGGGGGAGGGGGGGGGGGTTTCTGAGATTGCCAAACCTACATGGTTTATGAACAGCCCCTATATAGGATATTATACATCCACCCCAACAGTCGATTCACTTCGAGGAACATGAAAATCGATGTGCTCATCTGCGAGGATTATCCGTCGTGAGTCATCGCAACGGAGTTCCGGGTATCCTGGTATGAGTTGTATTCGGCCGAACTGTGACTCTATATCATAGGTTCCAAATTGTTCGGGTGGCGACCCTTCCAAACCCCCCCCCCCCCCCTGGGGGAACTTTTCGCGACCAACCAGCAAATAAAGTGAATTTAGAAAAAAAAAAAAACAATACCAAACCACGAATTGAGGACGATCCAGTAGGAAATTTTGAAGCTTAAAAATGTTTTATGACTTCTAAGAAACATAACTTAACCAATTTGTACTTATAAAAATATCAAAATGAGGCTGTCCCTCACGGACCCACGGCTAACACTTGGGGACCCTCCTGGGGGGTTGCGACCCACAGTTTGGAAAACTGTGCTCTAGATCAAGCCCAACCTCATCGGATTGTCGGCGTTTGCGACCATTCCCACGACGAAGACCTTAACAAACTTGTCAAGCACTTCTTCTCGACGGAAAGCGTAGGAGGGTCTGTTGCAAAGGTTACGAATCAGCGAATGATCTACGAGCACGAGAAATTCTGGAAGCGACAACGGTTCGAACTCCCTCCGGTAGATACCAAGCCGACCTTCTTTGAAGGTACGATGGCGTCGAGTTTCCAAACAGTCGTCCAATGGACGAGCGATGTCTAAAATGCCTTGGTTATTGCCTCACCAAGTCATCGGAACTCTACGAAAAAAATGGGCAGCTAATGATCGATTAGAAGGCGAAAGAAGTGCGTCTAGTCCATCCGAGTTTATTATGACGCCCAATCAGTTCAGAAGTTTATTTTTGGATCACTAGGATACGGCATCCACTGGCCACGTTCAGGATAACTAGACTGGAGGGGACCACGCGCTCCGGACCATAACTAACCCGCCTCGTACCTGCTGAACACGCTTTCCTGGCAAAAAAAACGCCACCACGAGTAGCGACTTTCGTGCCCTACTGAGCTGCCTCCTACAAATCAGGAGATCGGTGTGACAGCTGTAATGGATCGTAGTACCCCCTCAGCAGGATTGTGACAGTTTGTCGCGGTGTAGAACAGTATCCGTCAGTTTGTTAAATGAAATTCAAGAAATTGTTCGGGGTCTCCTGTTAGCCAAGTGGTTAAGGCTATGGATCGCCAATCCGGAGACGGCGAGTTCGATTCCCGTTCCGGTAGGAAAAAAATTCTCGACTCTCTGGGTATAGTGTATCATTGTACTTGCCACACAATGTACAAATTCATGCAAGGGGGCATCCATTAAGTACGTCACGCTTAGAGGGGGGAGGGGGTTCGTGAAAGTGTGACAAGCAATGTATTAGGTATAGGAAAAACCCGTACGAAAGGGGGAGGGGGGGTTGAAAAATCTCAATTTCAGCGTGACGTACTAAATGGATGCTCCCCAATGGCAGGCAAAGAATGCCCTTCAATTAATAACTGTGGAAGTTCTCTAAGAACACTAAGTTGATGAGAGGCAGGCCAAGTCCCAGTGGGGACGTAGAACCATAAAGAAGAAGAAGACGAAGAAGAAGAAGAAAGTGTTCGTGTTGTGTGCTCCCACTCTATGTATCTGGTCACCCGAAAAGGACGCAGCAATACATAGTAGCTACCATCATCCTTCAACATTTGTCACCAGATGACTCTGCCTTACCTGAAATATGGACGATGGCGGTGCTAGCGGAAGGAGGCCATTAGGATCTTGGACATCCTCAATTGACCAAAGAAACGGTCATTTGCTCAAGTGAATGACACTAGTGAAATCCAATGTGTAGTGTCCAATGTGTGTCTATTTTGTGGTGGACAACAAAGTTACCGAACCCCGTGGTTTCACCGAGATTTTACCATAAACGCAAATCCAAGAACATCTCGACACCAAGGTGAACCCTAACGCCCAAAATGGGTTTCCTTCCGCCGTTGAAGAGCTTCCGATGAAGACTTGGGCAGGTGAAGTACCAGCCATCCGCTAGACCCGGCCGAAGACCTACCAGAGGATCGTTCTCCAGTGATCGCAGACATCCCGATTCATTTAGGCGCATTTGGACCATGGAGCGAGAAGGAACTAGAGCTGGAAACAACAGAGGCTGGCAGCAGGAGAAAGAGGCCCCGAAGAAAGTAGGTCAGATTAGCCTTAAGAAAGTGGGTGGAATAGAGGGAAGAAGGTAGATAACTAGGGAGGGAAAGATAGAGAGGAAGAGCACTGTGATTAGACAAATAAACAGGAGTGTGAAAAACGCAGCTCGAGTGGTTTTCTAAATTCGTGAAATCAGCAAGGATAAGCGTGCCGACCCTAGAGATGTGGTTTCTATACAGAGTATCGCTAGCCGCTGGGAAGGGTCACCTTCTATAACCCTCTCCTGAAGTCATCGGTAGCAGTGGTCAAACCTGCTGTAGTTACACAGCCCTGCCTATAGGCAATATATTTCGGGGCAGCCGAGTAGAATAGGACTATCAACCTCAATTCAAAAGGTCAAGCGATCGAAGAATGAGTGATGATGAGTTGAAAAGATATTCGATCGTTAACGGAGCCTGTGGGGTATCTGGGCACCCTTCCCACAGTATTTCATCCCTCACTGTGTGAATGCACAGCTCTGGCGTGGTGGACCGTCTGCCCTGTGCTACTCATGGGATCGTGGACGGAACGTGGTTGATGAGTGCCATCAACCAAAATCGAGACGGGCTGTCTGCGAGAGATGGCTGTGCAGCAGCTTGGCAAAATCACCAACTTTGCGTCTTCGAGGTCCTACATAAGCAAGGACCTTAAGCAGACTCCGTTGCGACTTCGACAGTCGAGTGACGAAGCCAAGAAAGACCACGAAAAATTCGTGGAAACTGCAGCAGCGGCAGAACCGTCGAAAGTAAAGATTACGACATCTACCCCATGGTCTACCCAGACGAAGCCTTCGTTTTTGCAGATTGCCGAAATGGTGAAGCTGACGAGACAGCAGCCAGGTGATAAGCTGCTTGGCGGTGGTTCCCGGAAGGCTAGGTGACTACTAACCCCTAAGATCGGTAGTAATGCCGGTAAGTCGGACCCCGGCCAGGCGTCCTGGAATGCTGGGAAGGGTGGGCCTAAAAATGCTGGCCTGTTTCGGATAGAAGGGGACCAGGGTATTGCGACCGTTGTTAGGCCCTCGGCAACCACAAAGTAGGGTGGACCAGGAGAAGGACCCCCCTTGGCCGACAGTTGAGCGGAAGATAAAGAATAAAAACCGCAAGATGAGCAGTAGCGTTAGAAAACCGAACTCACGTAGGAGGGTAGGTGCCAAGCGTGAAAAAGGCGACGCGCCTGACATCAAGACCGAACAATCGCAGTACTCGGACATCTTTAAGACGATGCGAAGCAACGACAAGCTCGTGGATCTCGGAGCCGACGTGCACAGTATTAGACGTACCTTCTCGTACGGGTGAGATGATCCTAGAGCTCAAGCGCGGATAGGAGCGCAGGGGCGCCGGCTAAAACAAATCTGACGGAAGAGATCCTTGATGAAGGGGTTGTTGTGAGTGCTCTTACAGCGGAGCCGACTCTGAAGGTGAAGAACCTGCGAGGTGTAGGTGGCCACCGCAAAGGTTCGGCTACGGAAGAGCCCGGCAGGGACACAGGTAGCTTTGGTACAGCTACCTGTGGCGGTCGCAAATAAAAGTAGGGAAGCTGAAGGTGGACTGGTTAGTATGCCAACTGACCTTGCATGAGCCACCGGAAGTTTGCTTCAGGTGTCTGGAACCAGGATACAAGTCATGAGACTGTCAGTTCATGCAGATGTTTTACTATATGACGACCGCGCTGACAGGGCGAAGGCCGGTGGTAATGACAGGTGACTTTAATACCTGGGCCTTGTAATGGGACCGTTTTTTAACCCTTATGTGGCCAGCAGGGTACCCGGGTACCTTTTTCGATTTCAAATATCGATATTTTTATGATTATTGAGAGTAGGAAGTTGAAACTCTGCTAGATCTAAGAACTCGTGAATATATATCTATTAATGGGGTTGACCGAATTTCCAAGTGAGGATGGGCAGGGGGAGGGGTTTCTGATTTTTTTTATTACGTGGAATTCCGGCAGGGTACCCGGGTACCCACGAAACTTAAATGATCATGTTTTCGTCACTTTCACCGATTTTAAAAATGTTTGGCTCATTGAACTCAGAAACTCATTTATCTATCTAAAAAATATTTGGTTGCGCCGATCTGATGACTGTAATTTTCGGAAAATCCGGATTTTCGGGAGCATGTCCTTATTCCATATTGAATCCCACATTATTGAGCCTAGGAAGCTACAGTATCGACTAAAACAACGCCCAGACAACCATTAATCGTATAAGATGTTGTATAAGATGATAAAGTGGAGGCCATATGCGTACATGCCTCCATTTAGGCGCATGTAAAATGTACGTATATCGCCTCCATTTAAACATCTTATGCGATCACTGGTTGACTGGGCGGCAGGCAACGGGTAGTGGAAGAGGCGGCTAGGCCAAGACCAAGCCCTTACAAGTGGAAGACATCATACTTCGACGAAGAGGTATTGATGGAGGCGCTCCGCCGTGAGCAAAGCCTACTTGGTTTAAACGGTGCCGAGCTGGTAGCGGTGCTCTCGTGTGCATGTGATGCAACCATGCCATGGCAAGTCCACCCTAGAAATGGGAGACCACCGGCCTTCTGGTGGACTCAAGCGATTGTGGATCTGCGCCGCGCCTGTCTACCGGGTAGACGGCGGATGCAGCGAACATGATCAAAGGAAGAACGAAACGAATGACAGGTGGTGTTCGACGCTGCTAAAGTTTCGTTGAAGACGGAGATAAGGGCAAACCAAAAGGCCTGATTTGGGGGTTTCTGTCAGAGTTCCAATGTCAATCCGTGGGGTGATGCCTACAGGATCGTATTGGCCAAGACGAGAGGTGTAATGACGCCTTCAGATCAATATCTAGAGATGTTGGAAGGGATCATCGAGAGACTTTTCCGTGTAATGATCCTAGTCCTTGGCCTCGTTTCGTAGGACAGCCGGGGACTAGGGCTGGCTATGTGGAGAAGGTCACCGATGCGGAACTTGCGGGGATAGCAAGGTCCCTTCGCGTAGGTAAGGCCCCCAGTCCAGAAGGAGTTCCGAACTTGGCCTTAAAAGTAGCTATTGCAGAGGCTCCCGAGATGTTCAGGTCTGCTATGCAGAAATGCTTGGACGAGGGAGATTTCCCAGACATATGGAAGAGACAGAGCCTGGTTTTATTGCCAAAGACGGGGAAACCACCCAGAGACCCGTCCGCATATAGACTGATATGCTTGATGGACACGGCGGGGAAGGTGCTCGAAAAGATCATCCTCAATAGAATTTTGAAGCACACCGAGGGTGTCAATGATCTCTCGAGTAACCAGTGCGGCTTCCGAAAGAGGAGGTTGACCATAGATGCATAGATGCGTGTCGGTTACAAAAACCGCCAGGATAGCGCTCCAGCAGCGTAAGAGAAGGGGGATTTGCTACTGTGCAGTAGTAACTCTGGATATAAGGAATGCGTTTAATAGCGCTAGTTGGCCAGCTATTGCCGATGCGCTCTTGCGTCCGGGGATACCCGGGTACGTGTACAAGATTCTCGGAAGTTACTTCCAGTATCGAGTACTAGTTTACGACACGGAAGTACTTTCGCATAACCTCAGGAGTCCCGCAAGGTTCCATCCTGGGTCCGGGCTAGGTTGCCGGTGGGAATGGAGATTATTGGCTTTGCTGGCGCCATTACGCTGGAAGTCTGCGATGGATCGATGAAATCAAAATAGAATTGACTGCTGTCCACTGCATCGCAGTTGTGGAAGAATAGATGAGATCCAAGAAACTGAAATTAGCTCACCACTAAACTGAGAAAGTTGTTGTGAACAACCGAATATTAGAGCAGCAAGCGGTGATCAGTGTAGGCGATTGCACTCTCACTTCGAAGCGCTCCGTCAAACATTTGGTGGTGAAGATCGACGATAAGCTTACCTTACGGAAGCCACGTTGATTATGCCTGCAAAAGAGGCTTCTCACTATAGTGGCACTATACGGAACGATTTCCAATAGCTCTGCGTTGTATGGCTAGTGTCGCCTCGCCCTTACTAAGGTATTGCGGCCCGGCTAAGGGCACGGCCCTAAGAACCGAAAGTTACCGTGGTAAGCTGGAAAGTACTTATAGACTAATGTGACGTCATCACTGGAATAGTGCCAATGGAATAGTATCCTTATCGGGGAGGACATGGAGTGCTTCGAAATTCGCGGCGTAAGAGGCACTGTCCGGTTTCTGCTGATTCAGAGGAAACAGCGGAACATGTTTTGTTTGTGAGCCTGCGCTTTCGTACAATGCGTGACCAAATGCTTACAACATGCGGGGAGGACACGGCTCCGGACAATCTAGTCCAGATGATGTGTAATGTGTATGGATGAGTTTGGATGGAATGCCATTTCAACGGTTATCACCCACACTGTCTTGGAGCTACAGAGGCGCTGGCGCTTGGACTCGGAGCATGGCTAATGCAAACGCTATACAAGAGGTGATCCAAGGGTTCAGAGTAGGCTACGTTGACCATACCGGTGCCCTGCGCTCGAAATCGACCCTTACAGCAATTAGGCGACCGCGGAGAGGAAGTTCCGGTAGTGGTGTTGTCGTGGCGTCGGTCTACTGGGTTGGATCTGAGCCCACGGTTGGAAAAGGGTCCCCGGTAAGGGCCGGGCAGGTGGAGCTGGAGACCCTACAGTCAGCAACCTTTTGGTGCAGTTGATAGGGCTTGAAGGGTGCAGGTCAGATCTGCAAAACAGTTTTGCGCGTGCTTGGGGTTGACCCTGCTCGCCTTCCGAGGACAAAGGGAGCAGATTATCATCCTATGGTCTAGAAGAAAGAAAAAAAAAAGCCGGCAACTACCCAGCAAATGGTACATGGTACATTTTGTACGGAGATGAATCTTTTTCGGTAGGCACAAATGCGCTTCTCAATCATAGATACAGTCAGGTTTTTTTTTTACGCGGGGGATACATACCGCGTAAAAAAAAACCGCGTAAAAATAAACCGCGTTAATTCAAAAATCCGCGTAAAAATAAACCGCGATAATTCAAAAATCCGCGTAAAAAAAAACCGCGTTAATTCAAAAATCCGCGTAAATGAAAACCATGTTTTATAAATTTAACTCAATAATTTCCTTCTTAATTTTATATTAAAAAATGAACTCAACGAATTATTTTAAGACAACATTTTAAGATTTTTGCCTGTCACTCAAAATTTCTACAAGTTACACAAACTGCCAAGCTATTGTTTAAAGGTTTAAAGCTTTTACCATCATTGATGACGTCAAACCCGACATCAACCTATCATTCACCTATTTTTATTTTGGTCACCAAACCCAACATGGACCCAATACTTGGTCGATGTTGGTCCAACAGTGGCTCAACATTCGATAAAAATTGACCCAACTTTGACCCGACATTCGATTTTTTTTCAGTCTGGCGGAATTTTGCAGGGTTTTCTCGTGTTTCGTGCCCAGCTACTCATTCGAGTGACAATGTATTCAATTAACAAGGATTCGCTTCTCATTTGATAGGTGTCCTGATTGAATGAAATCGTTTTGAACATAAATAGAAGGAACAATGTTTGAAAAGATTTGTTGGTTTATGTTCAAATGAATGAGATGAAGTTTTGCAACACTGGTTGTTAAGACTCCATCTCACAGTTGTCGCATAAGTGCCGAAGTACAGGCAGTAAATCATGTTCACTTAACCTTCCGTAACTCGCGCGGTTGCCCACCACCGTCAACACCACGCTAATTACTGAACACGAAAAGCGAGATTATTTCAACGTGTTGTACAAAATACAACAGCGCGATTGCTCGAGGGTTGATAGTTAAAGGTCACAAAGCATTGTTAGAAAAATTTGGGATATTCTATACATAATAGATTACAAATCGTAGATTTGTACAATGAAAAAAGTTCATGTAATCTCAAGAACGGTTTGGATGTCCTTAGACATCTCAACAGATCTGATGCTGTCTATTAAACTTTGAGATGTTCAGTAAGTCATGAAAGATTACAAGTCGTACCTTTGTATTATGAATGAAGTTACCGGTACACCCGTAGACTTTAGGATCTAAACTCCAGAATATTTTGGATGACCTAGGATATCCCGACTGATTTGAAACTGTCTATTGAACTTTCAAAAGACTTACTGAGCATAATAGATTAAAAATAGTTGATTTGTATGATGCAAGAAGCTACCGCTGCACCCGTAGACTTTAGGATCTAAACTCCAGAATAGTTTGGATGACCTAGGATATCCCGACTGATCTGAAACTGTCTACTGAACTTTCAAAAGACTTACTGGGCCTAATAGATTACAAATCGTTGCTTTGTATAATGCAAGAAGTTACCGTTACAGACGTAGACCTTAGGATCTAAACTCAGAACAGTTTGGATGTCCTTGGATATCCAGAAAATTACTCTGCATCATATTCTACCTTTTTACTGCTGTTAAGCACCAAAACTACAGAAATATGTAGAAAAAACTCTATAATAATGCTTGGAAAAATTCCGGCTTAAAATTAAAAATCCACGTAAATGAAAACCGCGTTAATTAAAAAAACCGCGTAAAAATAAACCGCGTTAATTCAAAAATCCGCGTAAAAAAAAACCGCGTTAATTCAAAAATCCGCGTAAAAAAAAAACCGCGTTAATTCAAAAATCCGCGTAAAAAAAACCTCGTAAATGAAAACCGCGTAAAAAAAACCGCGTAAAAAAAAACCTAACTGTACTTTAGATTCAGGCTGTCGAGCCGTACATATATCTGATTGAATTCAAGGCAATGACCTTCACCGTAAAGAAAATCTTGTAGAATTTGTAGTGAGTATTTACAGACTCATATACTCTATATTCATCTTTAGTGCCAGGAGCCTTAAAGACACTCGAGATATCCAATTGCCAATTCCAAATATCCACTTTGAAAACGCCTCCTTTCCTATGATTAATGTGTAGCAAAACTTCCACGGATAAACAGCAAGCCGGCAGGCAGCATTCGTAGTCATTGCAATAGCGCCTCCGCACAAACTAGATAGCGCCAGCTAAATTGAACCACTCTCCTTGGAAGAAGGTGTAAGTATCTACGGGGAAATTTGTATTCCGCTTGCCAACGTAACACAATTTCCTCGGTATAACATCATATTTATCAATTCCCTCCGGTGGTGGTGGCCAGATTAAACAGACAACGAGCACCAGCAGCAGTTGGTGCCGAATAGTTGATTTCCTCCATTTTCCATCAACCATCCCAGTCAGTGCAGTGTAGTGCTCATCCTTTCGGTTTCCTAGCAGGAGGAACCAAAGGATACGCGGTTGATATTAATGTTGTGTGAAAATTGTAATTCGCCACCGTCGTCGTCGCGTCGCCTTCCAGATAGCTCGGAGTCGTTACTGGGAGATTCTCCTGAAATGAACCATGACGGCGAATGAGGTAATAATGCCATCGCTCTGGCTGGTTGGTTGGTTGGTGCCTGCGTTTTGGTTCAGGATACATTTCTGGGAATATATTGAATTACGACTGGACGGTGGCCGTTGGTGCTGATGGGAGCCACCAAAGCAGTGAACCGACGAATGGGAATGGAATTTGATAAGCTTTCGCAAGGATGATGAAAGTTTGCTGCTGTTGATTATGTTCAATTGAATAAATCAAAAAGTAATCGAACCGAGTTATGGCTATTTTGTCCTGTAGAACTAGCTGCGTGTAACTGTTTGCTTTTAGAACGGAGGATAATCCATCGAAAGTTTTTCTTGCATACAACAGATTAAAACTCTCCATCCGGCTAGTATGAGTGTTCGCCGATGCACAGTTACCGAAAGTATGCAGTAGGGTATTGGTCCCCATTTTAAGCACGCTGCTCCCATATAACGCAATGGAGGAGAGGACCTGAAATAATCAACATTGTAATCGTCTGTTTTGAAGACTCTTAGATGGATATAAAAGCGTAGAATTTCATAAAGGTACATACTCCTACCCTACAACATGCTGCACGTCTATGGGATTATCAACAGCAAACTTTCGCCGGGAGAGGACAAGATTAATTTCGAATTCAATCCGCTTAGTCAAACAACAAAGGAAAGGGTGGAGCTGGTTGAACCTGTAGGAGATGCATTCCCACGTAGGAAGACTGCTGTCCGTTTTTTACTGTTTCTCATTTAAATTCAGCAGCTGACCCAGACTGGGCAATATCTTCTACGTGTGTTTGATTTGGGTTGGGAAAACAATAAAAGTTGGAAGATTACAGTTTTTCGTTATCAATAATGTATAGCTGTACACTGAAATTGAGAACTTGATGATCCGCTTGAGTTATATGTTGTTAGATTAGGAAATCGATCTTTATATTCGTGTTCTATAAAATGAAAAATGTTAGAAAGTGAATGACTTGTTACATCGAACGTTTCATGAAACGAATCTCTCCAGATTCCTGGAAGGAATCTCTCCGGATTCCTGGAAGGAATCTCCCCGGATTCCTGGAACGAAACTCTCCGGATTCCTGGAAGGAATCTCACCGAATTCCTAGAAGGAATCTCTCCGGATTCCTGGAATAAATCTTTCCGGATTCAGGGAAGGAATCTCTCCGGATTCCTGGAAGGAATCTCTTCGGATTCCTGGAAGGAATTTCTCCGGATTCCTGGCAGGAATTTCTCCGGATTCCTGGCAGGAATCTCTCCGGATTGCTGGCAGGAATCTCTCCGGATTCCTGGCAGAAATCTCTCCGGATTCATGGAAAGAATCTCTCCGGATTCCTGGAAGGAATCTCTCCGGATTCCTGGAAGGAATCTCTCCGGATTCCTGGCAGGAATCTCTCCGGATTCCTGGCAGGAATCTCTCCGGATTCCTGGCAGGAATCTCTCCGGATTCCTGGCAGGAATCTCTCCGGATTCCTGGAAGGAATCTCGCCGAATTCCTGGAAGGAATCTCTCCGGATTCCTGGAAGGAATCTCGCCGAATTCCTGGAAGGAATCTCTCCGGATTCCTGGAATAAATCTCTCCGGATTCAGGGAAGGAATCTCTCCGGATTCCTGGAAGGAATCTCTCCGGATTCCTGGAAGGAATCTCTCCGGATTCCCGGAAGGAATCTCTCCGGATTCCTGGAAGGAATCTCTCCGGATTCCTGGAAGGAATCTCTCCGGATTCCTGGAAGGAATCTCTCCGGATTCCTGGAAGGTATCTCTCCGGATTCCTGGAAGGAATCTCTCCGGATTCCTGGAAGGTATCTCTCCGGATTCCTGGAAGGAATCTCTCCGGATTCCTGGAAGGAATCTCTCCGGATTCCTGGAAGGAATCTCTCCGGATTCCTGGAAGGAATCTCTCCGGATTCCTGGAAGGAATCTCTCCGGATTCCTGGAAGGAATCTCTCCGGATTCCTGGAAGGAATCTCTCCGGATTCCTGGAAGGAATCTCTCCGGATTCCTGGAAGGAATCTCTCCGGATTCCTGGAAGGAATCTCTCCGGATTCCTGGAAGGAATCTCTCCGGATTCCTGGAAGGAATCTCTCCGGATTCCTGGAAGGAATCTCTCCGGATTCCTGGAAGGAATCTCTCCGGATTCCTGGAAGGAATCTCTCCGGATTCCTGGAAGGAATCTCTCCGGATTCCTGGAAGGAATCTCTCCGGATTCCTGGAAGGAATCTCTCCGGATTCCTGGAAGGAATCTCTCCGGATTCCTGGAAGGAATCTCTCCGGATTCCTGGAAGGAATCTCTCCGGATTCCTGGAAGGAATCTCTCCGGATTCCTGGAAGGAATCTCTCCGGATTCCTGGAAGGAATCTCTCCGGATTCCTGGAAGGAATCTCTCCGGATTCCTGGAAGGAATCTCTCCGGATTCCTGGAAGGAATCTCTCCGGATTCCTGGAAGGAATCTCTCCGGATTCCTGGAAGGAATCTCTCCGGATTCCTGGAAGGAATCTCTCCGGATTCCTAGAAGGAATCTCTCCGGATTCCTGGAATAAATCTTTCCGGATTCAGGGAAGGAATCTCTCCGGATTCCTGGAAGGAATCTCTTCGGATTCCTGGAAGGAATTTCTCCGGATTCCTGGCAGGAATCTCTCCGGATTGCTGGCAGGAATCTCTCCGGATTCCTGGCAGAAATCTCTCCGGATTCCTGGCAGGAATCTCTCCGGATTCCTGGCAGGAATCTCTCCGGATTCCTGGAAAGAATCTCTCCGGATTCCTGGAAGGAATCTCTCCGGATTCCTGGAAGGAATCTCTCCGGATTCCTGGAAGGAATCTCTCCGGATTCCTGGAAGGAATCTCTCCGGATTCCTGGAAGGAATCTCTCCGGATTCCTGGAAGGAATCTCTCCGGATTCCTGGAAGGTATCTCTACGGATTCCTGGAAGGAATCTCTCCGGATTCCTGGAAGGAATCTCTCCGGATTCCTGGAAGGAATCTCTCCGGATTCCTGGAAGGAATCTCTCCGGATTCCTGGAAGGAATCTCTCCGGATTCCTGGAAGGAATCTCTCCGGATTCCTGGAAGGAATCTCTCCGGATTCCTGGAAGGAATCTCTCCGGATTCCTGGAAGGAATCTCTCCGGATTCCTGGAAGGAATCTCTCCGGATTCCTGGAAGGAATCTCTCCGGATTCCTGGAAGGAATCTCTCCGGATTCCTGGAAGGAATCTCTCCGGATTCCTGGAAGGAATCTCTCCGGATTCCTGGAAGGAATCTTTCCAGATTCCTCCAGAGATTTCTCTAGAAAATCCTCCAGAGATTCCTCTAGGAATTCCTCCAGAAATTCCTACAGAAATTCTTCCGGAGATTCCACTAGGAATTCTTCCAGAGATTCCTCCAGGAATTCTTCCTGGGATTCCTACAGGAATTCTTCCATGCATTTTTCCAGGAATTCTTCCATGGATTTTCCAGGAATTTTTTCAAGGATTCCTCCAGGAATTCTTCCAGGGATTCTTCCAAAAAAATTTCAAGAGATTCCTCCAGGAATCTCTTCAGGGATTTCTCCAGGAATTTTTCCAGGGATTCCTCCAGGAATTTTTCCAGAGATTTCTTCAGGAATTCCTACAGGGACTCTTCCAGAAATTCTTCCAGGGATTCCTCCAGGAACTCTTCCAGGGATTCCTTCAGGAATTTTTCCAGGGAATGCTTCAGGAATTCCTACAGGGGCTCTTCCAGAAATTCTTCCAGGTATTCCTCCAGGAACTCTTCCAGGGATTCCTCCAGGAATTCTTCCAGGGACTCCTCCAGGAATTTCTCCAAGGTCCCCTCCAGGAATTCCTGCACCAATTCCTCCACGGATTACTTCAGGAATTCCTCCAGGGGTTCCTTCAGGAATTCTTTCAGGGATTCCTCCAGGAATTCTTTCAGGGATTCCTCCAGGAATTCTTCCAGGGATTCCTCCAGGAATTCTTCCAGGGATTCCTCCAGGAATTCTCACAGGGATTCCTCCAGGAATTTCCCTAGGGATTCCTCCAGGAATTCTCCAAGGGATACCCCCAGGAATTCCTCCAGGGATTCCTCCAGGAATTCTCCCAGGGATTCCTTCAGAAATTTTTCTTGGGATTTCTCCAGGAATTCTTCCAGGAATTCCTCCAGGAATTCTTCCAGGGATTCCTTCAGGAATTCTTCCAGGGATTCCTCCAGGAATTCTTCCAGGGATTCCTCCAGGAATTCTCCCAGGGATTCCTCCAGGAATTCTTCCAGGGATTCCTCCAGGTATTCTTCCAGGGAATCCTCCAGGAATTCTCCCAGAGATTCCTCTTGGAATTCTTCCAGGGATTCCTCCAGAAATTCTTCTAGTGATTCCTCCAGGAATTCTTCCAGGGATTCCTTCAGGAATTCTTCCAGGGATTCCTCCAGGAATTCTCACTGGGTTTTCTCTAGGAATTCTCACAGGGTTTCCTCCAGGAATTCTTCCAGGGATTCCTCCAGGAATTCTTCCAGGGATTCCTCCAGGAATTCTCACAGGGTTTTCTCTAAGAATTCTCACAGGGTTTCCTCCAGGAATTCTTCCAGGGATTCCTCTAAGAATTCTCACAGGGGTTCCTCCAGGAATTTCCCTAGGGATTCCTCCAGGAATTCTCCCATGGATTCCCCCAGGAATTCTCACAGGGATTCCTCCAGGAATTTCCCTAGGAATTCCTCCAGGAATTCTCCCAGGGATTCCCTCAGGAATTCTCCCAGGGATTTCTTCAGAATTTTTTTTTGGGATTTCTCCAGGAATTCTTCCAGGAATTTCTCCAGGAATTCTTCCAGGGATTCCTCCAGGAATTCTTCCAGGGATTCCTCCAGGAATTCTTCCAGGGATTCCTCCAGGAATTCTTCCAGGGATTCCTCCAGGAATTCTTCCAGGGATTCCTCCAGGAATTCTTCCAGGGATTCCTCCAGGAATTCTTCCAGGGATTCCTCCAGGAATTCTTCCAGGGATTCCTCCAGGAATTCTTCCAGGGATTCCTCCAGGAATTCTTCCAGGGATTCCTCCAGGAATTCTTCCAGGGATTCCTCCAGGAATTCTTCCAGGGATTCCTCCAGGAATTCTTCCAGGGATTCCTCCAGGAATTCTTCCAGGGATTCCTCCAGGAATTCTTCCAGTGATTCCTCCAGGAATTCTCCCAGGGATTCCTCCAGGAATTCTTCCAGGGATTCCCCAAGGAATTCTTCCAGGGATTCCTCAAGGAATTCTTCCAGGGATTCCTCAAGGAATTCTTCCTGGGATTCCTCCAAGAATTCTCCCAGAGATTCCTCCAGGAATTCTTCCAGGAATTTCTCCAGGAATTCTTCCAGGGATTCCTCCAGGAATTCTTCCAGGGATTCCTCCAGGAATTCTCCCAGGGATTCCTCCAGGAATTTTTCCAGAGATTCCTCCAGGAATTCTTCCAGGGATTTCTCCAAGAATTCTCCCAGGGATTCCTCCAGGAATTCTTCCAGCGATTCCTCAAGGATTTCTCCCAGAGATTCCTCCAAGAATTCTTCCAGGGATTCCTCTAGGAATTCTCCCAAGGATTCTTTCAGGAATTCTTCCAGGGATTCCTCCAGGAATTTTTCCTGGGATTTTTCCAGGAATTCTTCCATGGATTCTTTCATGAATTCTTTCAGGGATTTCTCCAGGAATTTTTCCTGGGATTTTTCCAGGAATTCTCCCAGGGATTCCTCCAGGAATTCTTCCAGGGATTCCTCCAGGAATTCTTCCAGGGATTCCTACAGGAATTCTTCCAGGGATTCCTCCAGAAATTCTTCCAGGGATTCCTCCAGGAATTCTCCCAGGGATTCCTCCAGCAATTCTTCCAGGGATTCATCCAGGAATTCTTCCAGGGATTCGTTCAGGAATTCTTCCAGGGATACCTCCAGGAATTCTTCCAGAGATTCCTCCAGGAATTCTTCCAGAGATTCCTCCAAGAATTCTTCCAGGGATTCTTTCAGGAATTTTCCCAGGGATTGCTCCAGGAATTCTCCCATGGATTGTTTCAGGAATTCTTCCAGGGATTCCTCCAGGAATTTTTCCTGGGATTTTTTCAGGAATTCTTCCAGGGATTCCTCCAGAAATTCTTCCAGGGATTCCTCCAGGAATTCTTCCCGGGATTCTTTCAGGAATTTTCCCAGGGATTGCTCCAGGAATTCTTCCATGGATTGTTTCAGGAATTCTTCCAGGGATTCCTCCAGGAATTTTTCCTGGGATTTTTTCAGGAATTCTTTCAGGGATTCCTCCAGGAATTCTTCCAGAGATTCCTCCAGAAATTCTTCCAGGGATTCCTCCAGGAATTCTTTTAGGGATTGCTCCAGGAGTTCTTCCAGGGATTCCTCCAGAAATTCTTCCAGGGATTCCTCCAAGAATTCTCCCAGAGATTCCTCCAGGAATTCTTCCAGGGATTGTTTCAGGAATTTTGCCAGGGATTGCTCCAGGAATTCTCCCATGGATTGTTTCAGGAATTCTTCCAGGGATTCCTCCAGGAATTTTTCCTGGGATTTTTTAAGGAATTCTTCCAGGGATTCCTCCAGGAATTCTTCCAGGGATTCCTCCAGGAATTCTTCCAGGGATTCCTCCAGGAATTCTTCCAGGGATTGCTCCAGGAATTCTTCTAGGGATTCCTCCAGAAATTCTTCCAGGGATTCCTCCAGGAGTTCTCCCAGAGATTCCTCCAGAAATTCTTCCAGCGATTCCTCAAGGATTTCTCCCAGAGATTCTTTCAAGAATTCTTCCAGGGATTCCTCCAGGAATTCTCCCAGGGATTCTTTCAGGAATTCTTTCAGGGATTCCTCCAGGAATTTTTCCTGGGATTTTTCCAGGAATTCTTCCAGAGATTCTTTCAGGAATTCTTTCAGGGATTTCTCCAGGAATTTTTCCTGGGATTTTTCCAGGAATTCTTCCAGGGATTCCTCCAGGAATTTTTCCTGTGATTTTTCCAGGAATACTTCTGAAGATTCCTCCAGGAATTCTCCCAGTGATTCCTCCAGGAATTCTCCTAGGGACTCTTTCAGGAATTCTTCCAGGGATTTCTCCAGGAATTTTTCCTGGGATTTTTCCAGGAATTCTTCCAGGGATTCCTCCAGGAACTCTTCCAGGGATTCCTCCAGGAAATTTTCCTGGGAATTTTTCAGGAATTCTTCCAGGGATTCCTCCAGGAATTCTTCCAGGGATTCCTCCAGGAATTCTTCCAGGGATTCCTCCAGGAATTCTTCCAGGGATTCCTCCAGGAATTCTTCCAGGGATTCCTCCAGGAATTCTTCCAGGGATTCCTCCAGGAATTCTCCCAGGGATTCCTCCAGGAATTCTTCCAGGGATTCCTCCAGGAATTCTTCCAGGGATTCCTCCAGGAATTCTTCCAGGGATTCCTCCTGGAATTCTCCCAGGGATTCCTCCAGAAATTCTTCCAGGGATTCCTCCAGGAATTCTTCCAGGGATTCCTCCAGGAATTCTTCCAGGGATCCCTCCAGGAATTTTTCCTGTGATTTTTCCAGGAATACTTCTGAAGATTCCTCCAGGAATTCTCCCAGGGATTCCTCCAGGAATTCTCCTAGGGACTCTTTCAGGAATTCTTCCAGGGATTTCTCCAGGAATTTTTCCTGGGATTTTTCCAGGAATTCTTCCAGGGATTCCTCCAGGAATTCTTCCAGGGATTCCTCCAGGAATTTTTCCTGGGAATTTTTCAGGAATTCTTCCAGGGATTCCTCCAGGAATTCTTCCAGGGATTCCTCCAGGAATTCTTCCAGG
Source organism: Aedes albopictus (assembly GCF_035046485.1). Classification (NCBI taxonomy): domain Eukaryota; kingdom Metazoa; phylum Arthropoda; class Insecta; order Diptera; family Culicidae; genus Aedes; species Aedes albopictus. The sequence goes on from NC_085136.1 coordinate 268,816,036, forward strand.
GATTCCTCCAGAAATTCTTCCAGGGATTCCTCCAGGAATTCTCCCAGGGATTCCTCCAGGAATTCTTCCAGGGATTCCTCCAGGAATTCTTCCAGGGATTCCTCCTGGAATTCTCCCAGGGATTCCTCTAGGAATTCTTCCATGGATTCCTCCAGGTATTCTTCCAGGGATTCCTCCAGAAATTCTTCCAGGGATTCCTCCAGGAATTCTTCCAGGGATTCCTCCAGGAATTCTTCCAGGGATTCTTTCAGGAATTTTCCCAGGGATTGCTCCAGGAATTCTCCCATGGATTGTTTCAGGAATTCTTCCAGGGATTCCTCCAGGAATTTTTCCTGGGATTCCTCCAGGAATTTTTCCTGGGATTCCTCCAGGAATTCTTCCAGGGATTCCTCCAGGAATTCTTCCAGGGATTCTTCCAGAAATTCTTCCAGGGATTCCTCCAGGAATTCTACCAGGGATTCCTCCAGGAATTCTTCCAGGGATTCCTCCAGGAATTCTTCCAGGGATTCCTCCAGGAATTCTTCCAGGGATTCCTCCAGGAATTCTTCCAGGGATTCCTCCAGGAATTCTTCCAGGGATTCCTCCAGGAATTCTTCCAGGGATTCCTCCAGGAATTCTTCCAGGGATTCCTCCAGGAATTCTTCCAGGGATTCCTCCAGGAATTCTTCCAGGGATTCCTCCAGGAATTCTTCCAGGGATTCCTCTAGGAATTCTTCCAGGGATTCCTCCAGGAATTCCTCCAGGGATTCCTCCAGGAATTCTTCCAGGGATTCCTCCAGGAGTTCTTCTAGGGATTCCTCCAAGAATTCTCCCAACGTTTTCTTCAGGAATTCTTCCAGAGATTTCTTCAGGAATTCTTCCAGAGATTCCGTCAGGAATTCTTCCAGGGATTCTTTCAGGAATTCTTCCAGGGATTCCTCCAGGAATTCTTCCAGGGATTCCTCCAGGAAATCTTCCAGGGATTCCTCCAGGAAGTCTTCCAGGGATTCCTCCAGGAAGTCTTCCAGGAATTCCTCCAGGAAGTCTTCCAGGAATTCCTCCAGGAATTCTTCCAGGGATTCCTCCAGGAAATCTTCCAGGGATTCCTCCAGGAATTCTTCCAGGGATTCCTCCAGGAAGTCTTCCAGGGATTCCTCCAGGAAGTCTTCCAGGGATTCCTCCAGGAAGTCTTCCAGGGATTCCTCCAGGAAGTCTTCCAGGGATTCCTCCAGGAAGTCTTCCAGGGATTCCTCCAGGAAGTCTTCCAGGAATTCCTCCAGGAAATCTTCCAGGGATTCCTCCAGGAAATCTTCCAGGGATTCCTCCAGGAAATCTTCCAGGGATTCCTCCAGGAAATCTTACAGGGATTCCTCCAGGAAGTCTTCCAGGAATGCCTCCAGGAATTCTTCCAGGAATTCCTCCAGGGATTCTTCCAGGAATTCCTCCAGGAAATCTTCCAGGGATTCCTCCAGGAAATCTTCTAGGGATTCCTCCATAAAATCTTCTAGGGATTCCTTCAGGAAATCTTCCTGGGATTCCTCCAGAAATTCTTCCAGGGATTCCTCCAGGAATTCTTCAAGGGATTCTTTCAGGATTTCTTCAGGAATTCCTCCAGGGACTTTTCCAACAGAACCAATGCCACTTTTTGCTTTTTTTGTTTCACTATCAGTTCGGACCAATAAAATATTACTTATTTGCCAATAAAAGACATACCCAACGCAGTTGTGCCATTTAAAACACGGTGTGTTAAAACATGATTATTATCGCACTTTCATGAACCTAAAATATTTTTTCGTTATAAGTTAGCCTTAGCTGCATATATTAAGATTCTGGAGGTTAAAAAATCTTTCATCGGGGAAAATTAAAATAAATTCGATTTTAGTAATTTACCACTTTTCTCATATAATTATGGCATTACGAAAATCTGATGAACCTAAACTCTGCTAGAAAGAGTCCCCTTTCTAATAATAAATTTGAAACCATTTAGAGAGAAACGAATGCAAAAGTTTTAAAACGATATTAAATTTGTTTGGCGTTCGTTTCATGTGTCCAGCTGAAAGTCATAAATCATAAAAGTCTGCATTCCTTCCATATGTCTGGTAGATATATATTTATAATGAAGGAAAACAAATACTTCCTATTAGTGCGACTCATACATTTGAAGAAACACCATACACCTGTGACTCATACCATTTGCAGCACATACTCTTTATGTACTAATTTGCCTGAAATGACGGGTATTAATTGCACATACTTTGTATGTCAAACCATGGAACGATTAACCTAAACGACGATCACACGGCCACGAAAGATGATTAGATTGCAAAATTAACTGTAAATTAAGTTGTTTTGAGCTAGTTTAGAAGAAATACTGATAGCTCTTCGAATATAGTAATAAGAACTTTTATGTTTATTGTGCTCTGATTTTGCAGGGCTCGATGTTTTACTAACAAGTGATATTTTTTTTCCTATGAATGCTTTTGTTTGCATGTTGGACACATAGGGCCGATTTCTTACCCTGACTTAAGCGTTAAACCAGGTTTAACCAGGTTTGCCGATTAATCCGAGGTGAAGAAATCAGCCCTCAGAGAATATCTTTTAATTATTCTTTCGGCACGCTCTTGATACACGTACTTTAAGGTAAGCATATATAATCATTTTTTTATTGTGAAATCAATCAATGTTTGGTTGAAACAGTTTGAGATATGATGATGATAAACCTGGACATGTTGGCGGATTACATGTACTTAAAAAGAATATCGGATTAAGTACGAGACACTGAAGATGACCTAACAGTTGAGGTCGATATGCGTATCTGTCAAAGAATCCAAAATCGTAGTGCAATTAAACGGAACAGTCCTTAGCTCAATTTTCTTTTTACTTAGTTTTAGATATGTTTATGTTGAATATGTTCATTGTTGTTTATGCAGAGAACAAATTCAACTAAATTTACAGATAAAATTAAAATTGAAAATGTAGAACAAGATTAAGCAGACATCAATGTTCTGCAAATGTCATAAAATATAAAAAAACAACAAACGCAAAGTGAGGCAAGATTGGCGCATTTTGAGGTTTCAATACAACTTTTTAAGAATTTTTATTAGTTATTTTATGCTTCATTTCGGAATCATTGGATAGATTTTGATTGCTTAATAGTTGTAACACATAGAAGACGGTTAGAAGGTATCGAGTGTAAGGGTGACTTTTTAATTCAATTCTAATAGATAGTTTCCACTTCGTAAGTACAGTGCAGTGGTTTTTCAGTTTAATGACTAGTCGTTTTAATCACTATTCTTTTTTATTTCGTTTTTATCACGCTCTGCAAGGATAAGTGACATTTTTCCCCATACTAAATCTGTTGTCAAACTCACTTTGCTTTTACTTGTAAAAAAGAAGCTTGAAGCATAACATTGAAACCACTCAAATACATAAAGTTTTTATCAAGACAAATTGTCTTATAAAATAAAACTACAGATAACCCAGACGAACATAGCAAAAAACACTACACGAGATTTTGTATATACGGAAGTCCTCAACAGATCAGAGGCTGAACTTACAAACTTAATTACAAATAAATCACGCACACTAAGTATAGTCGACTCATACTTTTTGGCAAATATCCATGTGGATGTGGTTTGACATGCAAACTATGTGCAACTAATACCCGCCATTTCAGGCAAATTAGCTCATGAAGGGTATGTGCTGCAAATGGTATGAGTCAAAGGTGTATGGTGCTTCCTCAAATGTATGATTCGCACTAATAATGGGAAGTATTTGTTTACCTCCATTACAAATATCTATGTGCCAGACAAATGGAAGGAATGTAGACTTTCATGATTTATGACTTTCGGCAGACTATAGTGGGCTGGACACATGAAATGAACGCCGAACAAATTTAAACTCGTTTTCAAGACTTTTGCATTCGTTTCTCTCTAAATGGTTTCACATTTATTATTAGAAAGGGGACTCTTTCTAGCGGAGTTTAGGTTCATCAGATTTGCGTAATACCATATCATATGGGATAAGTGGTAAACTACTAAAATCGAATTTATTTTAATTTTCCCCGATGAAAGATTTTTTAACCTCCAGAACCTTAATATGTACAGCTAAGGCTAACTTATAACGAAAAAATATTTTAGGTTCATGAAAGTGCGATAATAATCCTGTTTCAACACACCGTGAAAACTGAATTGTTTTTAATATAATGATAGGTAAAATTATTCGTTGCATAAAAGCTGCTACTGGCCTGTGACACGTGGTGTGTATCAGTGAAGAGCACGCAATGGATGCAGGTTCTCAGTAGATGCAGTATACATTTGGACATAGTATATGCTGGACTTTAAATTTAATCTACAATAATGAGCGCCAACAACCTCCATAGACCACAGGCGACTGAAGAACCAGCGTAGTCGAGTTTCCATTCTAAATTGCAGGAATTCGAGTTAGATTTAACAGCTGCTATTGCATGTCAATCAAAGTGACTTTAATAACATATATTGCGCGCGTTCAGTAGCACAACACTAAATACTGAAAACCCATCGTCACGTGCTTTGCATGAAAGAAACCACGCTTTTCTACTTCACACTCGTAGGAAAAACAATTTTTCACAAAACCCCAGCTGTCAGCATTCATTTCCACAGCTCGGAAGGCGTGTGCGCCCATTTAGTAACGTCCTCCATAGACAGAGTCATGTATCTATCCCAACAGCCAGCGCGTGGAAATTTTCGCGCGAAAATTTCCAACGAAAGTGGCACTTTCCAGAATTCTTCTTCCGCACGACCTTCATAACACGAACACTCGGTGACAACCAACGCCGATTGGATGGCAATTCCTTCCCAGGAAAAAGCATTCATTACTTCACTTCGTCGAAGTAGGAGATCCAATATCTCCAACTAGGACGGTGACAGTTCGGTTGAATCGTGACCGGAATCACTTCGGCCAGGCCAGGCCTGGCGTGGCCTAGGTCAACCTGTTGAACGTGGACGGATAAGGGTCCACTTTTGCTGGAATCCCAACACGGGTAATCATCCACTTGGCTGCGCTCAATTTCCCGGCCATTGTGGCAGGCTGGGGGCATCCGAAGAAAAAGGCTTTCTTATCTAATAGTGTTTTCATTCCGACAAACGTATAACTTGATTCCGAGGCAAAGCACTCTCATCTGCGGCGTTGACATTGTTGGAAGCGCGGAGATTGGACCAAGAGCCGACGACTATAGTCGAGTTGGGATAGGATTGTTTATCTTCCAGGGTTGGGTTTTAGATAGGGTGGCCATGTTTTTGGCTAAGGATAACTCATTTAAATCAACCTAGCGGGTAATATTTTGAATCACAAGTAACAAAACATTTTGCAAGAGAATATAGTTCAAAATTCTTCAACTCATCATGAAAATAAGGGGGCATCCATAAAGTACGTCACGCTTAGAGGGGGGAGGGGGAGTTCTGAAAAGTGTGACAAGCAATGTAATAAGTATAGGAAAAACCCGTACGAAGGGGGGAGGAGGGGTTTAGAATTCTCATTTTTAGCGTGACGTACTAAATGGATGCCCCCTAATCTGTTTTGTTTTAAAAAATCACATGGTCTGGTCACCCTAGCTTCAGACTGATTCTCGTGGTGGCTCCGGCGACGGTATCAAACGACCACGATTCCGAACTTGGCCGTGTGGAAAAGTGGCAAATATTGACTGACTGCTGCCGCTGCTGTCTCGCACGCCTCAGTCGTTGGGAAAGTTCTGATGACGAAGAAAGATCCAATTGAGCTGCTAACGAGATTTTGGGCGGGATGGAATATTTTTTTCCGAATTGATAGACGGAATGGTTTGATGCCATCATCAGGTGAGAGAAACCGGTTTGATTTGCATCCGAAATCCATCATCATCATCTTGGTTTGGGCAGATGTCAGGCGGCTTAGATTTTTTGGAATTAGAATGTGATGGAGGAAGATATTCAAAGCTGAAGAAAGATGATTCCTTTTATATCATCAGAAGTGGAAAATGAGTGTATTTACGTATTAGAAAAAAAAATAGCTCCATATATTAAACATTTTCTTTAAAATTGCGAAGAATTTATCCATTGCGAGTATATTATTATTAGACTCTCATTGGAATTTACCTTCTTGGTTCTGCATGGAATTTATAAAGTAAGATTCTTGTTCATTTAGATACTCAATCTGACATCCATTAAACTTCAATACCCAAAATCTAATCGCTCAAGAACCGATTAAAGGTCAATTCTTTACTAATCGTACGGTCACCAATGATCGAACGCCAAAGTTTCCCCCTTCTTGAGCGCGGAGCTACATATAAGAAAAAATTCCTTCGTAGTAGTTGTACCGACTGAAACTTATCACAAGGCCAAAAGCTTACCGGGAGATTATTGTTCCTTTTCCAGTATGGATGTCAATAAACACTGGACAGGTAAAATTGATTTGGGGTCGGTCAATTCTCTTTGTTCCCCAACTTTCCTTCCAGTTCTGCACCGGGAGTTCAACGTGGTTTGACCCTTATGTGGCCGACAGGCTACCCGGGTATCCAGCGCCCATTTAGAAAGCACGGTGTATAAAAAGCAAAATGTTCATCGGACACATAACGGTTAACATTGAATCGTTTGCTGGAACGTATACAACATATGCGTGGAAATTGTACATTGTTTTCACCTTCATTGATTATGCGATTTTTTAAGGGCCCATACATGTAGCCGAATCGGTACCAGCTTTGATATTCTGAAAGACCATACTGGGGTGGTCTAGGTTCGATTCCTGGTCCGTCCAGGAACTTTTCTTTGTGGATGTTATGTTGACAACTTGGGCCTAAAAGTGCAGCGTGTACAGAAGTGTATCGCTTATTTTTCTAAAGTTTTTGAAAAAAGATTTTTTTTAACTTTTCCAGATGGAAATCATACAAACAAATGCTCCGAGTTTGAGCAAGTATATAAAGATTTTGTGAGGTGGCGCAAGCAAGTGCTAGAAATGTCATTTCGACTTGGCTAGATTCAATCACTTACAGCTTATTTCAGAAGCTTATAAGGTGTACGGAATCAAATTGCATCACGAAAAAATAGTACATAACTTTTGATTGCTTGCATCCAAATGGCTGATTTTTTAACCAATAGCAGTATATTGTTTTCAATGATACATTTTTATCTAAATAGGTAAAGTATTGGTGCAGATTAGCATTGGGCAAATCTGGCTGAGACATCGATTCAAATCGGCAGGCTTATTCTGCGCGGCCTGTGAGGTGAGATGAGTCGAATGAGGTGACAAAAGTCGACTCGCCCCATTTGATTTGCATTAGTCGTCTCACGTCACGTGAGACGAAACCGTCCGTCTCACCTCACACGCCGCGCAGAATAAGCCTGCGGATCAGCAGAATCAATTCACCGATTGATATTATAAAATATTACAAAACAATAAAATGATTCATTTGCTGCATGTAGTTCAAGCTCATGGTATGTTTTATGTGTCTAAACAAATTAACGCAATATCAAAATTTGAAATTGCACATCAAACATTTCGCGTCTCGGAATCGAAAATGGATATAACGTTGAGACAGTGCATTCTGAAATAAAAAATAATAACAATATTTTTGAATCGAAAGAAAAATCCTGAGATTCCCCAGAACTCTGAGAAGTAATCCCATATAGTACTGGGATAAATTCCCGCAGACTGCTAAGAGAAATTCCCCCAGAATCAAAGCGACTCCTTCAGAATTCTAAATTCTAAAGGGATTGTCCCAAAGCTCTGAGTATGATTCCTCTAGAATACTTTATACTTTTACACCAGAATCTCTTGAGAATTTTTCCATAATCTTGTCAGGGAAATTCCCTGATAACTAAGAGAGATTTTCCCAGAATCCTGAAAGGGATTACTGGGAGCAACTGCTTCAGAATGCAGAAAACATAATACTACTTGGATTCTCGTAGAATTCTGAGAAGGATTTCTTCCGAGCCCTAAGAGGAATCACAAAATCATTGCGAGGGATTCTGTAAAATCCAAATTTCTCAAGAGAATTCTGGCCAGAATCTCGTGAGAGATTCTTCAATAATCAATAATTCTAAAGGAAAGTGCCCTAGAATCTTGAAAAAATGTAGCCACAGAATCCCAAGAATTTCTTCAGATTTATGAGACAAATTCCTCAGAATCTTGACAGGGATTACACTAGAAGGCCAAATTTTCAGATAATCAGGGGAAGAGTACCCGCAGAGCACTTAACGATATTTCCCCCAAAATCTTGAAAGGATTCTACGTAGAATCCTGATATGGATTCTAGTGATCCTATGTGAAAATCCCCCAGAATCCTGAGAAATATTCCCCCAGAATTCTGAGAGGGATTTCGTCACAATTCTGAGAATGCTGAGAATGCGAAATGAAGCTCTGCTTGGATATCATCGTACACGGTTCGAATGGCTGTACACTAAATCCTTTTTTTTTACGCGACTTTTTTTACGCGATTTTATTTTGCACGATTTTTTTTACGCGATTTTCTCGAAGTTGCGCGAGACTTTTTTTTTACGCGATTTTGGTTATTTGCGGAGGGCAAATCGTGTAAAAAAAGATTTCCCTTTGATTTTTTTTACGCGATTTCACGAAGTTACGCGAACTTTTTTTACACGATCTTTTTTTGCGCGGACGCATCCATCGCGTAAAAAAGGATTTAGTGTACTGTGAAATTACTCTGCTCGAGCCTTAAGTTAATTTGTTTTTTAGAATGTAACTTTTTTTTAAAGTTTTTGTACCTTTTTGAGAAAGACTTTAAAAGGGAATCACTCAAAGTGGTTTCCCATCTTCCAATTTTGTAGTTAGGCAGCATCCATTTATTACGTAACGCTAAAATCGACAATTTTTGAACCCCCCCCCCCTTCCGTAACGCTTTTTTGTATGAAAACCTGAAAATTTTTGTATGGGCCGTAACGCTCGGCCGGACTCCCACCCTCCCCCTAGAGGGTTACGTAATTTGTGGATGGCGCCTTAGGTAATATACAAATCATATACCATATACAAATGCATCTAATGACAGGCAAACACCCTCATTCTTGTTTACGGACGTATCCACTTTCGAACGTTTTTGGTTCGATCGAATCAGTAGGCCATTTGATTTTGCTGGCGTAAACGGGAATGCGAACGATTTTCGTTCGAAAGTGGATTCGATCGAAAACAAGAATGAGGGTGAAAGAAATAACTGCGGTAGTGCTCAAAGAACACTAATGTGAAAAAGACAGGCCAAGTTCCAGTGAAAACGTACAGCTATATAAAAAAGTGTTTATCGGATTTCAAAAAAAAAATAAATTTAGAGGTTTACAAGGATGCGTCAATGCTTTCTTCAATACATTTCACTCATGCTTATAATAGCCCTAGAACACTTTGCTCACAGACAAACAGACGTAACTTCATCAAATTCATCAAAAAAAATTGCCCGGTGTCTTTTTCATGAGCATACTGCCACCTGTTGGTATAACCGCGCCCGACACTGTCGGCCATGATGAATTTAGATTTGACGTTTATCTAACACGCACATTTCTACACAAATCGCCTGAAATTTTCGTTAGCATCATTCAGCAACGTCCCAAGTAACAATTCCATTGCTGATTGGTTTTGTTTGATTTTTAATAAGGGTTTTATTACAGCAATAATTACAACTCTCAGTTTTATGACTAATTTTATGAACACCATTGATGAAATGTTTTATATTGTGGATTTAGCACCAAATTGGTGTCGGAAGTAACTTTATTAATTTCCGATGCCTTTCCTACGCGTTAAACATAACGTCGGAAGTAGTGCGCTGCATAGTAAATCTGATGCTCTATGCAGCGCACTACTTCCGACGTTATGTTTAACGCAAAGGATAGGCAGTGGAAGTCAATGAAGATACTTCCGACACCAATTTAGCGCCAAATCCACAATAGTATACTTGAAGATATCCATAAAGCCAGATTGTAAGAGTAAACAAAACTCTTCGATATCTAAACCTTCTGGCACTCATTACACTAGTTTACAGCATTTTTGAACTCGGTAAGCTGATGATCATTGTTGGTGTAGAATCATGCCCTAAGTTCGAAAACGCGAAGGAAAAAAATTACAGTAGAGCGGAATTTTTTTCGACTTCTCATACAAGGTTGATGATTTGAAATTGATTTTTGTTCTATTTTTAAGTAACGTCGCTCACTTCACACATCTCATTCTTCGTAATCAATGCTCCAATTGAGCTGAATTTTTTACTATAACTTGGCTACATATAATATGTCAAATTAACGTTGAGAAAGAATATTTAGATTGTTTTTTTTTTCTTATTGAAAAAAAAAATACATTTCTTCATATATTTTTGAAAATTTGGCTAAAATTTAAGGAGATCATCCCTAAAACCCGCCAATATCTTGAATTTCATCAATCTGACGTAAAACCTGCATACAGATGATCAAATGGTATTGTATTCAGCTTTTAATTTATGGAAAAAGATTTGGAATTGGTTGAACAAAACGCATAATATTTGAGTTTTAGTAAATTCCTTATTTTTAAAAATTGTAAAACTCGATATTGAGCTAAAACTCAAAAACGGCTCTACTTAAAATTTTTTAAAGCACGGTTTCGAAATCAGTGCTAAATTGTGCTTCAAAAATATTGGTCGTTGACAAAAGTTCACGACTTTTATTTTATTTTGTAAACTAGTGTTATTACCACAATAAAACTGTTCAAACTCTCAACAGATGGCGATCCATCCGATTAGTAACGACAATGTTAGTGGAAAGCAGAAACTACGACACTGCTAGGTTTATTGCGGTCATCAAAAAAAATAAACTTTCTTACGTTTTATATTCGCTAATTATGATCGTCGCCATATTGAAGAATTATCTGATATGAATGGTGGAAAATAATAATTTTGCTCAAATAAGCAATTAATTGATACTTTAGCACCATTTCCATAACTTGCTCACAATAATAAACTTTCACAGATGACTTGTGATTTGTGATTTGCGACAGTTTCACTAAAATAACATATTGATTTTCTTCATTCTAAGATGATAATATTCGCCATTTTCGAAGCGCATTATAATTTTATGTTTCTGCAACCCCAATATCCACGGTAAAATTAAATGCGCATAAGCTAACCAACACAATAACTACTAAAATATTACGCTTTCTACTATCCTCCTGAACTTTACGTGCCATCAAAGATGCTTCTCTGCATCTTGAGCTGTTATAGTTTTTGCTGAAAAAAAAACATCAGCAATCATCATAACCTCTTTTCAAGAATGGAAATTATTTCAACAAGGTTTTAAAATAGTTTTATTGCTACTTTTAATACGGTTTGCAAAACCTCTCCGAGAGTGGTCCACTTAGCCGGAAGATGTTCTGGAAAAGGTTATCAATAGGTTTTGATGTATAAATTAGTTTTATAGCAAGTTTTATAAAATTGGTCATGAAGATCTCCTATAGAGCCGAACAAAACTACGTCAAAGTGCTCAAACACTAGCGCCTGTGGTGGAACAATCGCAGAAATCAAATGAAATTCGAATTGATCGTTAAATGCATGTGCCAAGCCGTTTTGAACAGTGTTACGTCTGTTTGTCTGTGCTTCGTTGATACTTCCGGGATATTTTGAACGTCCTATCAAATATGGACATGGGAAAATAATTCCAGAATGCACATTGATTATATATGTCTGATAATCACATAACCTTTTTTTTTAGTTTTTGCAGGAAACATACCCGTATACTTTTGTGGTTCTTCAAAGAAAATTTTCCATTTTCTCGATTTATTGATTTCAAACTATTATTTCAATAACCTCGAATTTTCAAAAATTTGTTTCAGAAAATATTTTTTTCTAAGACAGGTCTTGTAAATATGATTTTATTCTGTTTCAAAAACTTCGCAATTTTCGGAATTGTAATAGATTTATTACAAACATAAAAATTACATACTTTCATCCTTAAGACGAAACTTGAAGCATTTCCTCATCTATTGGTTTTTGATTTTTAATAATATAACGAAGTAATATTTTCAAAATCGGTGTGTACGAACATGTAGAGTATGGATCAAGGTATCTCCTGAATTTTTCCCTGGTGGAAAAAGTTTTTCGTTTTTGCAGAAAACATTTTTTGTGCAATTTTGTTTCACCAGGGAAAAATTCAGGAGATACCTTGATCCATACTCTACATGTGTACGAAAACCGATTTTGAAAATATTGCTTCGTTATATTATTAAAAATCAAAAACCAAAAAGTGAGGAAATGGATCCAGTTTCGCCTTAAGGGTCTCTCACAGCAAGTATTTTTGCAATTCTTTAGGAAAATATGTACGATTTTAACATAACGATAGTTCTATGCACTTCTAATTAAAATTTTTGGTGTATCAAAATCAATTCTCTAGTTTTATCTATCTATGTTTACAGCCATTCCATAGAAAAAACGATATATGTAGTGCAACTCCGATTGTCGTGAAACTTGGTGGATTCTTAGTTCTTCGAAAGTAGTTAGACCCTTATTTTTTTAATTCGTCATTAGGGTGACCAATTTTTCAATAGGGTGGTCCTAAAAATCAAGGTTTTTAAAAACTAAAAACTTTCAAAAAATCATAAGTGTTGAACCAGTTAACCGATTTTAAACTTCTTTTTTTTGTTTGAAAGCTATTAATTCCATTTTTCAGGAAAAATACGGTGAATGAACCAAATTGTAATTTTATGCAAATATATTAGTTTTTTTTTCATGTTTTCAAGGGGTATAAAATTCAGGAAATTTGGCATTACATATAAAAAAATCAGGAATGTATGTTTTTTTAGCTTTTGAGATATGATTTTTTGAATATAGAGAGTCATATAATTTGAAACTAGCTGCTCTAAAATTGCCTTAAAATTGTAAATTCTCATGAAACTATGCCTTGTATTGCTTTTTTGAGTGATTCCTGGTCTTTTTGGTGTCCATACATGTATAAGGATTCAAAATATAATTGAAATAAAAAAAAATTTTATGGGAAAATTAAGCACAACTCGAAAATCTTTTAGAATAAGACTGATACGAATTTAATTTTGACTTTTTGTCTCCCCCCCCCCCCCTTCAAAAATTTTTGGCTGGATTTTGCATTTTGAGGGGGCAACTGAAAAATATTTATCAAAATATCGGGTTTTGCTAAAAAATCTTCAACGAATCCGATGAGTTTTTAATATTTTTCAGATTAAATGATTTATTTTTTTATCCCCCCCCCCTGGACCAGCCAAGGAGTGGTGCGACAAAAAGTAAAATAAATAATTGTAACGGCCCAAATTATGGAAATTTTCAATTCATTGCAAATTTTCAAATATTTTTCATCAGGATTCGGTACTTCTTAAGGACATGTCAGGATTTTGTCAAAAATACTTCTGATTAATCATAGTTAATAATCTCAGAAAATATTTGTAGTTTTCAATTTACTAATAGTTTTTTGTAGTTCAAACAATGTTTGAATCATGCATACAGGGGGTGGGTAAAATGTTTGGGATAGGCACCTATTTTTTCTCTCACAAAAAAGTTCAACATGCTGTAACTTTTCATAGAGTACATCAAAAATTCTAAAATTTTGGCTGCTTGTCTTCCTATTAGATGTGCATCATTGGTACAAATTTGAGCTCGATTGGTTAATATTTCGCGAAGCTAGAACCGTTCTCGTAAAACACTATTTTTAAGACAACAAATTTTTGAACTGTCATATCTCGGAGACCAGTTAACCGAAATGAATGAAATTTTACACGTTTATCAACAATGTTTCGATACTTGATATGACTTTATAAAATGTTATATTCTCTTACAACGAATAAAGTTATAGCGGTTTGACATTTTCACCCATTTAGAGGAAAATAAGTGAAATTTGCAATATCACACAAAAATTACTTAATGTGTTCTTTCTTCAATCCAAATAGGCTTAATATGTCTTATTAAAGTTTCTTTAAGAACAAAAGTAGAAAATATGTTCATTAAGGTCTGAGGTCAAGCTCGTCCGTTAAAAAAATTGATATTGTCACGTGTTGTCGTTTAGAAAGCACGTTGTAGTTCTCTCAGAGAGGAAAACTTTCCCGCCTGATCAAGGGTGGCAGGGTGGCCAAGATTGTGTGGGGGGAATCCCTAAAACGACGTGAATCAGTATCATAACTCTGGTTTCTATTTGGCTCTTGGTAATCAGGTTTCTTATAACATTTATATGTAAGTTTTGTATAATTATTCAAGCAAGTGAATAGTTATATTCGACATATTCGAATAACATACATTCTGAAGAAAATCATTGTAATAATAACTGTGGCAGGGCTCATAAAACAGTAAGCTGAGAAGCAGGCCGTGTTCCAGTGTACATACGTTAGGTAAAGAAAAAAAAAGAAAAATGAGCAGCTTTCTAGTAATGAAAAGTAATGAAAATATCAGGGCAAGGATAGTTAGTATGGAATTACTCACGATTAAAATATAGTCAGTTTTGTATAATAAGCCATGTTAGTACCAACAATCTTTGATGCCTGACAATTCATAGCAGCTTCATCAAAACTATATAATATCACACAAAATAAAACAATAATTGTTGTACATTTTGCCGAGTGGCAGAAACACGATCATTGGCAACCATGAAAACAATCATCCGTGCACATTGATTTCTATTATATCTTTACTCTCCTGCAAACCGTAGCACAGAGCAAAAAGAAAAAAAAATCGCGAGAGATCAATACACGACATAACGGATTTGACGTTTGAACGGGTGCGTATTGACTAAAAATAAACTCGTTTTTAGGCTGCCTTGATAACACAGCACCGCTCAGGAGTCAAGCGGGGAAACAATTGCATCGGTCGGTATACATACAATGCTCAGCCAGCTTGTTTCGAGAGGAGAGAACAATGAAGCACGGTAAAGCGGGTGCGTTTGGTAGCTGCTGAAACAGTAACAGTTGTTTTGGAAATCATTTCATGCTGTTCGAGCAAATTGCTCGAATATACAAACATTCAATGATATTATTTATGAGCAGTTTGAAATTTGTATGAATAAATATAATAAAATGTAAAAGCTTTCATTCAGCGCTACATCCGATTTGTGTAATACTCAACACGTAACAATTTGGTCATTCACATAAACCATATTTCATTAAACTATGAATAAAAATCACGACTGCTCGAAAGCTCTCATGGTTTGTAGTCGTTGATAAAACGTGGAATTCTGGTGCATATGTGAGTTCAATGATCTTGTACAAATTTTTTTGAAATATTAGTATATTTTTGTTGATTTTTATGATGATCTGGGAATTCTGGTGAATATTTGAGTTCAATGAGCTTGCTCTAGGGTTTTTGAAGTATTTGTGAATAATTGTTGATTTTTATGATGACCTGGGAATTCTGGTGAATATTTGGGTTCAATCAGATTGCTTGAGGGTTTGTTGAAGTATTTGTGAATATTTGTTAATTTTTATAATGACCTGGGAATTCTGGTGAATATTCGAGTTCAATGAGCTTGCTCGAGGGTTTTTGAAGTATTTGTGAATAATTGTTGATTTTTATGATGATCTGGGAATTCTGGTGAATATTTGAGTTCAATGAGCTTGCTGGAGGGGTTTTGAAGTATTTGTGAATAATTGTTGATTTTTATGATGACCTGGGAATTCTGGTGAATATTTGAGTTCAATCAGATTGCTCGAGGGTTAGTTGAAGTATTTTTGAATATTTGTTGATTTTTATGATGATCTGGGAATTCTGGTGAATATTTGGGTTCAATCAGATTGCTTGAGGGTTTGTTGAAGTATTTGTGAATATTTGTTAATTTTTATAATGACCTGGGAATTTTGGTAAAAAGTTGAGTTGAATGATTTTGCTCGAGGGTTTGTTGAAGTATTTGTGAATATTTGGTAATTTTTATGATGACCTGGGAATTCTGGTGAATATTCGAGTTCAATGAGCTTGCTCGAGGGTTTTTGAAGTATTTGTGAATAATTGTTGATTTTTATGATGATCTGGGAATTCTGGTGAATATTTGAGTTCAATGAGCTTGCTCGAGGGTTTTTGAAGTACTTGTGAATATTTGTTGATTTTTATGATGACCTGGGAATTCTGGTGAATATTTGAGTTCAATGAGCTTGCTGGAGGGTTTTTGAAGTATTTGTGAATAATTGTTGATTTTTATGATGATCTGGGAATTCTGGTGAATATTCGAGTTCAATGAGCTTGCTCGAGGGTTTTTGAAGTATTTGTGAATAATTGTTGATTTTTATGATGATCTGGGAATTCTGGTGAATATTTGGGTTCAATCAGATTGCTCGAGGGTTTGTTGAAGTATTTTTGAATATTTGTTGATTTTTATGATGATCTGGGAATTCTGGTGAATATTTGGGTTCAATCAGATTGCTTGAGGGTTTGTTGAAGTATTTGTGAATATTTGTTAATTTTTATAATGACCTGGGAATTTTGGTAAAAAGTTGAGTTGAATGATTTTGCTCGAGGGTTTGTTGAAGTATTTGTGAATATTTGGTAATTTTTATGATGACCTGGGAATTCTGGTGAATATTCGAGTTCAATGAGCTTGCTCGAGGGTTTTTGAAGTATTTGTGAATAATTGTTGATTTTTATGATGATCTGGGAATTCTGGTGAATATTTGAGTTCAATGAGCTTGCTCGAGGGTTTTTGAAGTACTTGTGAATATTTGTTGATTTTTATGATGACCTGGGAATTCTGGTGAATATTTGAGTTCAATGAGCTTGCTGGAGGGTTTTTGAAGTATTTGTGAATAATTGTTGATTTTTATGATGATCTGGGAATTCTGGTGAATATTCGAGTTCAATGAGCTTGCTCGAGGGTTTTTGAAGTATTTGTGAATAATTGTTGATTTTTATGATGATCTGGGAATTCTGGTGAATATTTGGGTTCAATCAGATTGCTCGAGGGTTTGTTGAAGTATTTTTGAATATTTGTTGATTTTTATGATGATCTGGGAATTCTGGTGAATATTTGGGTTCAATCAGATTGCTTGAGGGTTTGTTGAAGTATTTGTGAATATTTGTTAATTTTTATAATGACCTGGGAATTCTGGTGAATATTCGAGTTCAATGAGCTTGCTCGAGGGTTTTTGAAGTATTTGTGAATAATTGTTGATTTTTATGATGATCTGGGAATTCTGGTGAATATTTGAGTTCAATGAGCTTGCTGGAGGGGTTTTGAAGTATTTGTGAATAATTGTTGATTTTTATGATGACCTGGGAATTCTGGTGAATATTTGAGTTCAATCAGATTGCTCGAGGGTTAGTTGAAGTATTTTTGAATATTTGTTGATTTTTATGATGACCTGAAAATTCTGGTGAATATTTGGGTTCAATCAAATTGCTCGAGGGTTTGTTGAAGTATTTGTGAATATTTGGTAATTTTTATGATGACCTGGGAATTCTGGTGAATATTCGAGTTCAATGAGCTTGCTCGAGGGTTTGTTGAAGTATTTGTGAATATTTGGTAATTTTTATGATGACCTGGGAATTCTGGTAAATATTTGAGTTGAATGATTTTACTTGAGGGTTTGTTGAACTATTTTTGAATATTTGTTGATTTTTATGATGACCTGGGAATTCTGGTAAATATTTGAGTTGAATGATTTTACTTGAGGGTTTGTTGAAGTATTTTTTAATAATTGTTGATTTTTATGATGATCTGGGAATTCTGGTGAATATTTGAGTTCAATGAGCTTGCTCGAGGGTTTATGAAGTTCTTGTGAATATTTGTTGATTTTTATGATGACCTGGGAATTCTGGTGAATATTTGTATTCAAACAGATTTCTCGAGGGTTTGTAGAAGTATTTTTGAATATTTGTTGATTTTTATGATGACCTGGGAATTCTAGTGAATATTTGGGTTCAATCAAATTGCTCGAGGGTTTGTTGAAGTATTTGTGAATAATTGTTGATTTTTATGCTGACCTGGGAAATCTGGTGAATATTTGGGTTCAATCAGATTGCTTGAGGGTTTGTTGAAGTATTTGTGAATATTTGTTAATTTTTATAATGACCTGGGAATTTTGGTAAATAGTTGAGTTGAATGATTTTGCTCGAGGGTTTGTAGAAGTATTTTTGAATATTTGTTGATTTTTATGATGACCTGGGAATTCTGGTGAATATTTGGGTTCAATCAAATTGCTCGAGGGTTTGTTGAAGTATTTGTGAATATTTGGTAATTTTTATGATGACCTGGGAATTCTGGTGAATATTCGAGTTCAATGAGCTTGCTCGAGGGTTTATGAAGTATTTGTGAATATTTGTTGATTTTTATGATGACCTGGGAATTCTGGTAAATATTTGAGTTGAATGATTTTACTTGAGGGTTTGTTGAAGTATTTTTGAATATTTGTTGATTTTTATGATGATCTGGGAATTCTGGTGAATATTTGGGTTCAATCAGATTGCTTGAGGGTTTGTTGAAGTATTTGTGAATATTTGTTAATTTTTATAATGACCTGGGAATTTTGGTAAAAAGTTGAGTTGAATGATTTTGCTCGAGGGTTTGTTGAAGTATTTGTGAATATTTGGTAATTTTTATGTTAACCTGGGAATTCTGGTGAATATTCGAGTTCAATGAGCTTGCTCGAGGGTTTTTGAAGTATTTGTGAATAATTGTTGATTTTTATGATGACCTGGGAAATCTGGTGAATATTTGGGTTCAATCAGATTGCTCGAGGGTTTGTTGAAGTATTTGTGAATATTTAATTTTTATGATGACCTGGGAATTTAGGTAAATAGTTGAGTTGAATGATTTTGCTCGAGGGTTTGTAGAAGTATTTTTGAATATTTGTTGATTTTTATGATGACCTGGGAATTCTGGTAAATATTTGAGTTGAATGATTTTACTTGAGGGTTTGTAGAAGTATTTTTGAATATTTGTTGATTTTTATGATGACCTGGGAATTCTGGTGAATATTTGGGTTCAATCAAATTGCTCGAGGGTTTGTTGAAGTATTTGTGAATATTTGGTAATTTTTATGATGACCTGGGAATTCTGGTGAATATTCGAGTTCAATGAGCTTGCTCGAGGGTTTTTGAAGTATTTGTGAATAATTGTTGATTTTTATGCTGACCTGGGAAATCTGGTGAATATTTGGGTTCAATCAGATTGCTCGAGGGTTTGTTGAAGTATTTGTGAATATTTGGTAATTTTTATGATGACCTGGGAATTCTGGAGAATATTCGAGTTCAATGAGCTTGCTCGAGGGTTTTTGAAGTATTTGTGAATAATTGTTGATTTTTATGATGATCTGGGAATTCTGGTAAATATTTGAGTTGAATGATTTTGCTCAAGAGTTTGTTGAAGTATTTGTGATTTTTTGTTAATCTTTATGATGGCCTGGGAATTCTGGTGAATAGTTGAGTTCAATGAGCTTGCTCGAGGGTTTATGAAGTTCTTGTGAATATTTGTTGATTTTTATGATGACCTGGGAATTCTGGTGAATATTTGTATTCAAACAGATTTCTCGAGGGTTTGTAGAAGTATTTTTGAATATTTGTTGATTTTTATGATGACCTGGGAATTCTAGTGAATATTTGGGTTCAATCAAATTGCTCGAGGGTTTGTTGAAGTATTTGTGAATATTTGGTAATTTTTATGATGACCTGGGAATTCTGGTGAATATTCGAGTTCAATCAAATTGCTCGAGGGTTTGTTGAAGTATTTGTGAATAATTGTTGATTTTTATGCTGACCTGGGAAATCTGGTGAATATTTGGGTTCAATCAGATTGCTCGAGGGTTTGTTGAAGTATTTGTGAATAATTGTTGATTTTTATGATGACCTGGGAATTCTGGAAAATATTTGAGTTGAATGATTTTACTTGAGGGTTTGTTGAAGTATTTTTGAATATTTGTTGATTTTTATGATGATCTGGGAATTCTGGTGAATATTTGGATTCAATCAGATTGCTCGAGGGTTTGTAGAAGTATTTTTGAATGTTTGTTGATTTTTATGATGACCTGGGAATTCTGGTGAATATTTGGGTTCAATCAGATTGCTCGAGGGTTTGTTGAAGTATTTGTGAATATTTGTTAATTTTTATGATGACCTGGGAATTCTGGTGAATATTCGAGCTCAATGAACTTGCTCGAGGGATCTTCAAGAATTTGGGAATATTTGTTGATTTTCATGATGATCTGGGAATTCTGGTGAATATTTTGGTTCAATCAGATTGCTCGAGGGTTTGTTGAAGTATTTGTGAATATTTGTTGATTTTTATGATGATCTGGGAATTCTGGAGAATATTCGAGTTTAATGAGCTTGCTCGAGGGTTTTTGAAGTATTTGTGAATAATTGTTGATTTTTATGATGACCTGGGAATTCTGGTAAATATTTGAGTTGAATGATTTTACTTGAGGGTTTGTTGAAGTATTTTTTAATAATTGTTGATTTTTATGATGATCTGGGAATTTTGATGAATAGTTAAGTTGAATGATTTTGCTCAAGAGTTTGTTGAAGTATTTGTGAATTTTTGTTAATTTTTATGATGGCCTGGGAATTCTAGTGAATATTTGAGTTGAATGATTTTACTCGAGGGTTTGTTGAAGTATTTGTGAATTTTTGTTGATTTTTATGATTACCTTGGAATTCTGGTGAATATTCTAGTTCAATGAACTTGCTCGAGGGATCTTGAAGAATTTGGGAATATTTGTTGATTTTCATGATGATCTGGGAATTCTGGTGAATATTCGAGGGTTTGTTGAAGTATTTGTTATTTTTTATGATGACCTGGGAATTCTGGTAAATAGTTGAGTTGAATGATTTTGCTCGAGGGTTTGTTGAAGTATTTTTGAATATTTGTTGATTTTTATGATGATCTGGGAATTCTGGTGAATATTTGGGTTCAATCAGAGTGCTCGAGGGTTTGTTGAAGTATTTTCGAATATTTGTTGATTTTTATGATGATCTGGGAATTCTGGTGAATATTTGAGTTCAATGAGCTTGCTCGAGAGTTTGTTAAAGTATTTGTAAATATTTGTTGATTTTTATGATGATCTGAGAATTCTGGTTAATATTTTGGTTCAATCAGATTGCTCGAGGGTTTGTTGAAGATTTTGTGAATATTTGTTAAATTTTATGATGACCTGGGAATTCTGGTGAATATTCGAGTTTAATGAGCTTGCTCGAGGGTTTGTTGAAGTATTTGTGAATATTTGTTGATTTTTATGATGACCTGGGAATTTTGGTGAATAGTTGAGTTTAATGAACTGTCGTGAATCGCATATCTGTCCCATTTGCATAGGAAATCAAGATCAAAGATCAAGATCAAAGATCAAAGATGGGTCTGATATGCGATTCACGGCAGAGAACTTGTTCGAGGGTTCTTGAAGTATTTGTGAGTATTTGTTGATTTTTATGATGATCTGGGAATTCTGGTGAATGTTCGAGTTCAATGAGCTTGCTCGAGGGTTTGTTGAAGTATTTGTGAATTTTTGTTGATTTTTATGATGATCTGAGAATTCTGGTTAATATTTGAATTCAATGAACTTGTTCGAGGGTTCTTGAAGAATTTGTAAATATTTGTTGATTTTTATGATGATCTAGGAATTGCGGTAAACATTTGAATTCAATCTCAGCAAACTCAGATATTCATTACAATTCCTAAATTATCAAAAAAAATGCAGGAATGCACTCAAATTATTCAAGAATCCTCGAGCAAGCTCAGTGAACTCAGATATTCATCTGAATTTCCCAGTTATCATAGAAAATCTAGAAATATTCCTAAATTCTTCAAGATTTCTCGAGTAAGCTCAGTGAACTCAAGTATTCATTAGAATTCCCAAATAATCTCAAAAACAAACAAAGAATACTCTCAAATTCTTCAAAAATCCTTGAGCAAGCTAAGTGAACACAAATATTCATCTGAATTCCTCAGTTATCGTTAAATCGAGGAATTATCTAAAATTCGTCAATAACCCTCGAATATTCTCAGCAAACACAGATAATCATTAAAATAATAATAATTAAATAATCACAAAAAATCAAGAATTTCTCGCAAATTCTTAAAGAATTATCGAGCAAGCTCACTGAACTCAAATATTCATAAGAATTCTTAAATAATCACAAAAAAAATGTGAAATATTCCCAAATTCTTCAAGAATCCTGGAGCAAGCTCAGTGATCTCGAATATTTGTCTGAAATCTTCAGTTAACGTAAAATCGAGCAAAACTCTAACATTCTTCAAGAATCCTCAGTAAGCTAAGCTCAGTAAACTCAGATATTCATAAGTATTCCTAAATAGTTACAAGAAATCGAAGAATACTCTCAAATTCTTCTAAACCCTCGAATATTCTCAGCAAACTCAAATATTCATTAAAATTCCTAAATAATCACAAAATATTGAGGAATACTCTACAATTCTTCAATAATCCTCGAATAATCTCAGCAAAGTCAGATATTCATTAGTATTTCCAAATAATCAGAAAATTCGTGGAATACTCTAAAATTCTTCAAGAATCTTCGAGCAAGCTCACTGAACAAAAACATTCATCTGAATTCCTCAGTTATGGTAAAATCGAGGAATACTTCAAAATTCTTCAAGAATCCTCGAATATGCACAGCAAACTCAGATATTCATAAGAATTTCAAAATAATCACAAAAAATCGAGAAATATTCCTAATTAATCACAAAAAATCGAGAAATACTCTCAAATTCTTCAAGAATCCTCGAGCAAGCTCACTGAACTCAAAGATTCATTAAAATTCCTAAATAATCACAAGAAATCGAGGAATACTCTTTACTATTACTATTTACTATTACTCTTCAAGATTCCTCGAATAAGCTCAGCAAAGTCAGATATTCATTACAATTCCTATATTATCACAATTTATCGAGGAATATTCTCAAAATTCTTCATTTCCTCGAGCAAGCTCAGTGAACTCAAACATTCTTCTGAATTTCTCAGTTATCATAAAATCAAGGTTAACTCTAACATTTTTCAGGAACCCTCGAATAAACTCAGCAAACTCAGATATTCATAAGTATTCCTAAATAATCACAAGAAATCGAGGAATATTTTCAAATTCATCAAGCTCTCTCTAGCAAGCTCAGCAGGCTCAAATATTCATTAAAATTCCTAAATAATCACAAAAAATCGATAAATATTCCCAAATTCTTCAAGAATCCTCGAGCAAGCTCAGTCAACTCAATTATTCATCTGAAATCCTCAGATATCGTTAAATTGAGGAGAACTCAAAAATTCTTCAAAAATTCTAGAATAATCACAGCAAATTCAGATATACATTTTTATTCCTAAATAATCACAAAATATCGAGGAATACTCTAAAACTCTTCAAGAATCCTCGAATAATCTCAGCAATCTCGAATATTCATTAGAATTCCCAAATAATCACAAAATATCGAGAAATACTCTAAAACTCTTCAAGAATCTCGAATAATCTCAGCAAACTCAAATATTCATTAGAATTCCCAAATAATCACAAAATATCAAGAAATACTCTAAAACTCTTCAAGAATCCTCGAATAATCTCAGCAAACTCAAATATTCATTAGAATTCCTAAATAATCACAAAATATCGAGGAATACCCTAAAACTCTCCAAGAATCCTCGAGCAAGCTCAGTGAACTCAAATATTCATTAGAATTCCCAAATAATCACAAAATATCGAGGAATACTCTAAAACTCTTCAAGAATCTCGAATAATCTCAGCAAACTCAAATATTCATTAGAATTCCTAAATAATCACAAAATATCGAGGAATACTCTAAAACTTTTCAAGAATCCTCGAGCAACCTCAGCAAACTCAAATATTCATTAGATTTCCAAAATAATCACAAAATATCGAGGAATACTCTAAAACTCTTCAAGAATCCTCGAATAATCTCAGCAATCTCGAATATTCATTAGAATTCCCAAATAATCACCAAATATCGAGGAATACTCTAATACTCTCCAAGAATCCTCGAGCAAGCTCAGTGAACTCAAATATTCATTAGAATTCCCAAATAATCACAAAATATCGAGGAATACTCTAAAACTCTTCAAGAATCCTCGAATAATCTCAGCAATCTCGAATATTCATTAGAATTCCCAAATAATCACAAAATATCGAGAAATACTCTAAAACTCTTCAAGAATCTCGAATAATCTCAGCAAACTCAAATATTCATTAGAATTCCCAAATAATCACAAAAAATCGAGGAATACTCTAAAACTCTTCAAGAATCCTCGAATAATCTCAGCAATCTCGAATATTCATTAGAATTCCCAAATAATCACAAAATATCGAGAAATACTTTAAAACTCTTCAAGAATCTCGAATAATCTCAGCAAACTCAAATATTCATTAGAATTCCCAAATAATCACATAATATCGAGGAATACTCTAAAACTCTTCAAGAATCCTCGAATAATCTCAGCAATCTCGAATATTCATTAGAATTCCCAAATAATCACAAAATATCGAGGAATACTCTAATACTCTCCAAGAATCCTCGAGCAAGCTCAGTGAACTCAAATATTCATTAGAATTCCCAAATAATCACAAAATATCGAGGAATACTCTAAAACTCTTCAAGAATCCTCGAGCAACCTCAGCAAACTCAAATATTCATTAGATTTCCAAAATAATCACAAAATATCGAGGAATACTCTAAAACTCTTCAAGAATCCTCGAATAATCTCAGCAATCTTGAATTTTCATTAGAATTCCCAAATAATCACAAAATATCGAGGAATACTCTAATACTCTCCAAGAATCCTCGAGCAAGCTCAGTGAACTCAAATATTCATTAGAATTCCCAAATAATCACAAAATATCGAGAAATACTCTAAAACTCTTCAAGAATCTCGAATAATCTCAGCAAACTCAAATATTCATTAGAATTCCCAAATAATCACAAAAAATCGAGGAATACTCTAAAACTCTTCAAGAATCCTCGAATAATCTCAGCAATCTCGAATATTCATTAGAATTCCCAAATAATCACAAAATATCGAGAAATACTCTAAAACTCTTCAAGAATCTCGAATAATCTCAGCAAACTCAAATATTCATTAGAATTCCCAAATAATCACAAAATATCGAGGAATACTCTAAAACTCTTCAAGAATCCTCGAATAATCTCAGCAAACTCAAATATTCATTGGAATTCCTAAATAATCGCAAAATATCGAGGAATACCCTAAAACTCTTCAAGAATCCTCGAATAATCTCAGCAAACTCAAATATTCATTAGAATTCCTAAATAATCACAAAATATCGAGGAATACTCTAAAACTCTCCAAGAATCCTCGAGCAAGCTCAGTGAACTCAGATATTCATAAGTATTCCTAAATAATCACAAAAAATCGAGGAATACTCTAAAACTCTTCAAGAATCCTCGAATAAGCTCAGCAAACTCAAATATTCATTAGAATTCCTAAATAATCACAAAATATCGAGGAATACTCTAAAACTCTCCAGGAATCCTCGAGCAAGCTCAGTGAACTCAAATATTCATTAGAATTCCCAAATAATCACAAAATATCGAGGAATACTCTAAAACTCTTCAAGAATCCTCGAATAATCTCAGCAAACTCAAATATTCATTAGAATTCCTAAATAATCACAAAATATCGAGGAATACTCTAAAACTCTCCAAGAATCCTCGAGCAAGCTCAGTGAACTCAGATATTCATAAGTATTCCTAAATAATCACAAAAAATCGAGGAATACTCTAAAACTCTTCAAGAATCCTCGAATAAGCTCAGCAAACTCAAATATTCATTAGAATTCCTAAATAATCACAAAATATCGAGGAATACTCTAAAACTCTCCAAGAATCCTCGAGCAAGCTCAGTGAACTCAAATATTCATTAGAATTCCCAAATAATCACAAAATATCGAGGAATACTCTAAAACTCTTCAAGAATCTCGAATAATCTCAGCAAACTCAAATATTCATTAGAATTCCTAAATAATCACAAAAAATCGAGGAATACTCTAAAACTCTTCAAGAATCCTCGAATAAGCTCAGCAAACTCAAATATTCATTAGAATTCCCAAATAATCACAAAATATCGAGGAATACTCTAATACTCTCCAAGAATCCTCGAGCAAGCTCAGTGAACTCAAATATTCATTAGAATTCCCAAATAATCACAAAATATCGAGGAATACTCTAAAACTCTTCAAGAATCCTCGAGCAACCTCAGCAAACTCAAATATTCATTAGATTTCCAAAATAATCACAAAATATCGAGGAATACTCTAAAACTCTTCAAGAATCCTCGAATAATCTCAGCAATCTTGAATATTCATTAGAATTCCCAAATAATCACAAAATATCGAGGAATACTCTAATACTCTCCAAGAATCCTCGAGCAAGCTCAGTGAACTCAAATATTCATTAGAATTCCCAAATAATCACAAAATATCGAGGAATACTCTAAAACTCTTCAAGAATCTCGAATAATCTCAGCAAACTCAAATATTCATTAGAATTCCTAAATAATCACAAAATATCGAGGAATACTCTAAAACTCTTCAAGAATCCTCGAATAATCTCAGCAATCTCGAATATTCATTAGAATTCCCAAATAATCACAAAATATCGAAAAATACTCTAAAACTCTTCAAGAATCCTCGAATAATCTCAGCAAACTCAAATATTCATTAGAATTCCTAAATAATCGCAAAATATCGAGGAATACCCTAAAACTCTCCAAGAATCCTCGAGCAAGCTCAGTGAACTCAAATATTCATTAGAATTCCCAAATAATCACAAAATATCGAGAAATACTCTAAAACTCTTCAAGAATCCTCGAATAATCTCAGCAAACTCAAATATTCATTAGAATTCCTAAATAATCACAAAATATCGAGGAATACTCTAAAACTCTCCAAGAATCCTCGAGCAAGCTCAGTGAACTCAGATATTCATAAGTATTCCTAAATAATCACAAAAAATCGAGGAATACTCTAAAACTCTTCAAGAATCCTCGAATAAGCTCAGCAAACTCAAATATTCATTAGAATTCCTAAATAATCACAAAATATCGAGGAATACTCTAAAACTCTCCAAGAATCCTCGAGCAAGCTCAGTGAACTAAAATATTCATTATAATTCCCAAATAATCACAAAATATCGAGGAATACTCTAAAACTCTTCAAGAATCCTCGAGCAACCTCAGCAAACTCAAATATTCATTAGATTTCCAAAATAATCACAAAATATCGAGGAATACTCTAAAACTCTTCAAGAATCCTCGAATAATCTCAGCAATCTCGAATATTCATTAGAATTCCCAAATAATCACAAAATATCGAGGAATACTCTAAAACTCTTCAAGAATCCTCGAATAATCTCAGCAATCTCGAATATTCATTAGAATTCCCAAATAATCACAAAATATCGAGAAATACTCTAAAACTCTTCAAGAATCCTCGAATAATCTCAGCAAACTCAAATATTCATTAGAATTCCTAAATAATCGCAAAATATCGAGGAATACCCTAAAACTCTCCAAGAATCCTCGAGCAAGCTCAGTGAACTCAAATATTCATTAGAATTCCCAAATAATCACAAAATATCGAGGAATACTCTAAAACTCTTCAAGAATCCTCGAATAATCTCAGCAAACTCAAATATTCATTAGAATTCCTAAATAATCACAAAATATCGAGGAATACTCTAAAACTCTTCAAGAATCCTCGAATAATCTCAGCAATCTCGAATATTCATTAGAATTCCCAAATAATCACAAAATATCGAGGAATACTCTAAAACTCTTCAAGAATCCTCGAATAATCTCAGCAATCTCGAATATTCATTAGAATTCCCAAATAATCACAAAATATCGAAAAATACTCTAAAACTCTTCAAGAATCTTCGAATAATCTCAGCAAACTCAAATATTCATTAGAATTCCTAAATAATCGCAAAATATCGAGGAATACCCTAAAACTCTCCAAGAATCCTCGAGCAAGCTCAGTGAACTAAAATATTCATTAGAATTCCCAAATAATCACAAAATATCGAGGAATACTCTAAAACTCTTCAAGAATCCTCGAGCAACCTCAGCAAACTCAAATATTCATTAGATTTCCAAAATAATCACAAAATATCGAGGAATACTCTAAAACTCTTCAAGAATCCTCGAATAATCTCAGCAATCTCGAATATTCATTAGAATTCCCAAATAATCACAAAATATCGAGGAATACTCTAAAACTCTTCAAGAATCCTCGAATAATCTCAGCAAACTCAAATATTCATTGGAATTCCTAAATAATCGCAAAATATCGAGGAATACCCTAAAACTCTCCAAGAATCCTCGAGCAAGCTCAGTGAACTCAAATATTCATTAGAATTCCCAAATAATCACAAAATATCGAGGAATACTCTAAAACTCTTCAAGAATCCTCGAATAATCTCAGCAAACTCAAATATTCATTAGAATTCCTAAATAATCACAAAATATCGAGGAATACTCTAAAACTCTCCAAGAATCCTCGAGCAAGCTCAGTGAACTCAGATATTCATAAGTATTCCTAAATAATCACAAAAAATCGAGGAATACTCTAAAACTCTTCAAGAATCCTCGAATAAGCTCAGCAAACTCAAATATTCATTAGAATTCCTAAATAATCACAAAATATCGAGGAATACTCTAAAACTCTCCAGGAATCCTCGAGCAAGCTCAGTGAACTCAAATATTCATTAGAATTCCCAAATAATCACAAAATATCGAGGAATACTCTAAAACTCTTCAAGAATCCTCGAATAATCTCAGCAAACTCAAATATTCATTAGAATTCCTAAATAATCACAAAATATCGAGGAATACTCTAAAACTCTCCAAGAATCCTCGAGCAAGCTCAGTGAACTCAGATAATTATAAGTATTCCTAAATAATCACAAAAAATCTAGGAATACTCTAAAACTCTTCAAGAATCCTCGAATAAGCTCAGCAAACTCAAATATTCATTAGAATTCCTAAATAATCACAAAATATCGAGGAATACTCTAAAACTCTCCAGGAATCCTCGAGCAAGCTCAGTGAACTCAAATATTCATTAGAATTCCCAAATAATCACAAAATATCGAGGAATACTCTAAAACTCTTCAAGAATCTCGAATAATCTCAGCAAACTCAAATATTCATTAGAATTCCTAAATAATCACAAAAAAATCGAGGAATACTCTAAAACTCTTCAAGAATCCTCGAATAAGCTCAGCAAACTCAAATATTCATTAGAATTCCCAAATAATCACAAAATATCGAGGAATACTCTAAAACTCTTCAAGAATCCTCGAATAATCTCAGCAAACTCAAATATTCATTAGAATTCCTAAATAATCACAAAATATCGAGGAATACTCTAAAATTCTTCAAGAATCCTCGAGCAAGCTCAGTGAACTCAGATATTCATAAGTATTCCTAAATAATCACAAAAAATCGAGGAATACTCTAAAACTCTTCAAGAATCCTCGAATAAGCTCAGCAACCTCAAATATTCATTAGAATTCCCAAATAATCACAAAATATCGAGAAATGCTCTAAAACTCTTCA
Organism: Aedes albopictus; assembly: GCF_035046485.1. NCBI lineage: Eukaryota > Metazoa > Arthropoda > Insecta > Diptera > Culicidae > Aedes > Aedes albopictus. The sequence continues at coordinate 268,845,499 of NC_085136.1, forward strand.
AGAATCCTCGAATAATCTCAGCAAACTCAAATATTCATTAGAATTCCTAAATAATCGCAAAATATCGAGGAATACTCTAAAACTCTTCAAGAATCTCGAATAATCTCAGCAAACTCAAATATTCATTAGAATTCCTAAATAATCACAAAATATCGAGGAATACTCTAAAACTCTTCAAGAATCTCGAATAATCTCAGCAAACTCAAATATTCATTAGAATTCCTAAATAATCACAAAATATCGAGGAATACTCTAATACTCTCCAAGAATCCTCGAGCAAGCTCAGTGAACTCAAACATTCATCTGAATTTCTCAATTATCGTAAAATCGAGGAAAACTCCTAACATTCTTCAAGAATCCTCGAATAAGCTCAGCAAACTCAGATATTCATAAGTTTTCCTAAATAATCACAAAATATCGAGAAATACTCTAAAACTCTTCAAGAATCTTCGAATAATCTCAGCAAACTCGAATATTCATTAGAATTCCTAAATAATCACAAAATATCGAGGAATACTCTAAAACTCTCCAAGAATCCTCGAGCAAGCTCAGTGAACTCAAATATTCATTAGAATTCCCAAATAATCACAAAATATCGAGGAATACTCTAAAACTCTTCAAGAATCCTCGAATAATCTCAGCAAACTCGAATATTCAATAGAATTCCTAAATAATCACAAAATATCGAGGAATACTCTAAAACTCTTCAAGAAGCCTCGAGCAAGCTCAGTGAACTCAAACATTCATCTGGATTTCTCAGTTATCGTAGAATCGAGGAAAACTCCTAACATTTTTCAAGAATCCTCGAATAAGCTCAACAAACTCCGATATTCATTAGTATTCCTTATCACAAAAAATCGAGGAATACTCTCAATTTTTTCAAGAATCCTTGAGCAAGCTCTGTGAACTCAAATATTATCCAAATTGATTGACGTATGACAAAATTCGGTAAACATTTGGAAGTGGCCACATACCATGGGGCATAAATTTAGGGTATTGCTCAGTGTATCTGAACAGGAAAGTCATAAGTGAATTGACTTCTAACGAACTTGATTTATTTAGTATTAGTAAGTTGGTTGGCTAGTTGGTATATTTTCGAGCAGTCAAAGCGTGGTCCACTAAACGCACCGTGGGAGCAAACGCAGAGCAACATACAGAGGAGCATCATTGTGAGCAACATAGGGTTGCCATCTTTGGCTAAACGAAGTATGAGATTGAAATAAAACGTTTTTCGGTCGATTTAGGATATTTTCTCAATGGATAATATATTCTGGACTTCCTTGGTTATAGAGTGAATTCCTCACAAACGAAAAATGATCGATTGGCGAAGTAAGCTCTCAACCAATAACCGAGGAAGTTCTCATAGAAAACTAAAGCAGGCTCAGTTCCATTTTGGTCGTTACTTTAGAAAGATGAAAAATATTTTAAAGTGAAATAAAAAACTTTAGAATATGTAAATATTATTGTTAGAAATGCAACTATGCGTGTTATGCGCATGACCAATCCTGGTAACCCTGAACCTCCCCACAATTCCATGTGCTCTTGTTTGTCTGTTACGAGCAGAGAAAATGAGAAAATAATTTCTCTCATATGAGAGAAGTTTCATCCAAATTTTTAGATTTTTACTGAAATGAAATGTAGACTACTAAAAATGTACCATAGTTAGCGTACTTTTTTTTGGACTGAAATGATCATAAGAAATATCCTCAGAGATTGTCGGGACGATTTTGCGATCAAATGCCTCAAATTACTTCAAATATTAGAAACAAGTGTCAAGGTGGCGAAAACAGCTTTTGACAACAGTTTACTCTTTTCTAATAAATTCAAATTTGGCTAAGTCTAAGATCATGAAATTTTTACAGAATATTCTAAAATATATTTTGAAGAGATTGTCTTGTGGAAATTGTAATATTTGGCTTCATATTCGAGATATTACGATTTAAGTTCCCAAAATCGAAGAATTCTCTCTCTCTCACGAGGAGCGTGACCTCAGACCTTAAGGTGGCCCACAGTCATATGAAAAACAAAAATTTCGAAAAATGACAAGTCTTACCTCCTAAATCGGTTGTTTTGGACTCCCAGAAGCTACGTTCAAAATTTGAGCAAAATCGGTTGAGCCTAAGGGGGCGCTCAAAACGCTTGAAGTTTGTATGGGAAAACTGGGCCAAATGTATGCAGAAATTTTCAGTTTTCGAATTTTGCCGCTAGGTGGCGCTGTGAGCGTTCAATAATCAAACCCTTTGGTATTATTGTAGGTTACTATATGCCAAAGAACTTTGTCGAAGACCGCAAAGTGATCCAACGTCTGAGAACAAAGTTATACTCTAGGTAAATTGAGGATAAACTTTATTGTCGTTTTTCCAATACATGTAAAGGAATAATATCAATAATGAAATCTCAATACTTTGCCTCACTTTGCCTAGGGTATAACTTTTCTCACAGCCGTCAGATCACTACGCGGCATTCGACAAAGTTCTTTGGCATATAGTAACCTACAATAATACCAAAGGGTTTGATTATTGAACTCTTACAGCGCCACCTAGCGGCAAAATTCGAAAACTGAAAATTTCTGCATACATTTGGCCCAGTTTTCCCATACAAACTTCAAGCGTTTTGAGCGCCCCCTTAGGCTCAACCGATTTTGCTCAAATTTTGAATGCAGCTTCTGGGAGTCCAAAACAACTGATTTAGGAGGTAAGACTTGACATTTTTCGAAATTTTTGTTTTTCATATAACTGTGGGCCACCCTAATGTTCATATCAAAAATAAAATTTAATGACGTTGATGTAAAAAAAATACATTTTTACGTGAAAGATTCAAAAAGTGTCAATTCTTCATAACTTTTTACAACGATCAAAAATTACCTATGTTTTATAAACTTTTCAAGCATAATATGTTGTTGGTAAGCGTACAAAATTTCATTCAATTCGGTTCACTGATTTCCGAGATATGACAGTTCAAAAAATAGTTGTCTAAAAAATAGTGTTTAACGAGAACGGTTTTAGCTTCGCAAAAGATTAACCAATCGAGCTCAAATTTATACCAATGATGCACAAAATTACTATAAAACCTTTAGATATTTTTCAATGATTTTTATTGCGCAAATCATCAAAGACTTCGATAGTTTTTATCATTATTTTTGTAAGATATTAACAACTGCTAGCTTTTGCCGTTTCAGTGCGCGTTAATGTTTTAGTCAAATGCATCATAGATAAGGTTAGCTAGATGTTATCTTAGAGAGAGATATCAGCAACCCTTGGAATAGGGTGGGGTGGGGTAAGATGGGTCGCCTAAGGATGGATCATCGTAATGTTGTAAATACAAATCGTATAGGATTGTATTCGTCCTCTAATCTTTAATACACTAGTTAGCTATGTCAAAAGTCAATAAAAAGTTTTTTAAATATAAAATATTATGTTAAACAAGCAGTTTTAAAAAGTGATCGATTTTGCGTCGTAAAAAGAGCGGGGCAAGATGGGTCACCTTTTAAGGCTTTTTACGGCGTCATCACCATCGGCAGCCATGTTGGATATGTGGCTCGAAATTTCAAAGTGATAATTCTCAGTTACGAAAGCGAATATTGGTATGAAAAAGTATCATCCCATATGCTCACTCACAGTGATTGCGATGATACTTTTTCAGCTGCGTTACTGCAGAATTATCAGTTTTTTATCACTTCAAAAACGCCACGTCATGTTTCAATGAAATTTTACTATGCACATATTCATTCTCTTTTGCAATACATAATAACAGTATGGGGTCGGGCATGTAAATCTAGGCTAATGCGAATACAAGTCCTGCAAAACAGATGCCTGAAAATAATCTCCAGGTTACCTCATTTGTATCCAACATTTGATCTTTATGCAAATTTATCTCACAATATTTTGCCACTTTTGGGCCTATGTGAATTACAAACACTTCAAATGGTTCATAAAATTGGACATAATAGTAGGACACATTCTAACATTGTTTTGAACACCATTTCACAAACTCGCACTACCAGGCAAGCTGGAAATCTAGCACTTATTCGGGCCGAATCGAATCAAGGGCAACGGCGTTTCTCATACGTAGGACCACTGAAATATAATGCCTTACCAAATGATTTGAAGCTTATCATCAATTCAAACCTGTTTAGATTTAAAATCAAAAAGTACCTCAAAGGAAAAATCAATGATTTCTTACTCTAACCGTTCAAGCCATAACTTTAACTTTAACTTTAACTTTATAATTTATAGTTGAAATTCTGTTATTCTCGTATTTTGTATTTAGTAGAAGTTATTAATGGATCCCTTAAAAGGAGATAATCTCCACTGCGCATCCAATTAATTTACTTTATCAATTTTCCCTTCCATATGTAATTTATTTTTCAAATATCATAATAACTCAGCTCATGTTTATTGTTCCTTAATAAATTTTCGATTGTTGCCAGTTGCAGAGCTGAGCTAGTAGCGTCCATTACCAGGAGTCTCAGGAATGAGGCTTTTGGTATGGGGGAAAGTGGCGGGTATCCATACTGTGTAAACAAGAACTACTAGTAAACATTTTATAAATTTATTTGGAAAATAAAAAACTTTGCTATTTGAGTGGTCCTAAGACGACTTGACTAAAAAAAAATATCATAATTTTATGTTATAATTTTAGGAATTCATTCCGCTTGATTGAGTTATGAGATAGTCTTGTAATAAAAAATAAATAGCTTTTAAATGCTTTAAGAATACGCACACTAAGATCAGCTTGGTATTTTCCCCATCTTTTTACTGAGTTCTCAACAGCAGATTTAACTCGGTACGCTCGGTTCTTTATTTTGCGGATATTCTGTAAATGCGTTACCGAGCTCAGCTAGTAAACTGTCAAAAGTTACTGATGCACGGTAAATATTGTTACTGGTGAACGGTAAATACGATTACCGTGTGTACCGAGACAAATCTGCTGTTGAAAACTCAGTCAAAAGATGGAAAAAATACTGAACTCAGTGAAAAAATTACTGAGCTGGAACATCTGAATCTTAGTGTGCGCTCAAAATTTAAGGTGACCCATCTTGCCCCGCGGTGGTTTATATGGAGATTATATGGAATGTATCGCATAAAAGAAAAAAGGCTAAAAACCATTTTATTTTTTATTTCCAATGAGAGTGAATAATTTTTCAATCAATACCCTATACTTTTGTATATTCATGCTGGTCACCTAACAAAATTATTAACATAATCAAAACATGATTAATGCGTTAGAAAACGGCACTGACCCATCTTGCCCCGCCCCACCCTACTTATCTTTGATTAGTATGAACCTTCCTTTTGCATTACGTTGGCAGCAGCTCGCTGGCGTAGTGCACGGTTTGGGTCAAAAAATGACCCTAATGCCAAAGGAGGGTTAAAGCAGTTGAAGGGTGCACACAAAAGAGGCGTACTATCACGACTATTGTGGTCTTCAATAGTTGATGATCTTCTCAAACATTTACAATCTCAGGGGTTCGAAGTTATTGGCTTTGCAGATGATATAGTCATTCCAGTTCGAGGTAAATATGATTATATCGTCATTAGCATTATGCAAAGTGCTTTAAATTTTGTTTTTTCTTAGTGCGATAGGGATGGGCCAAACATAAACCCTTTCACAACCACTACTATTTACACGAAAAAGAAAATGTGAAATGAAAAATACACTTGTGGAACATTTACATACAGGTAAATACCTTGACAGCAAGCTCAGCGAAACTTTAACTAGAGCAAGCTATCGCTAAAGGTTCATTGATAAGTAAAAGAACTTTTGGAAGGCAATGGGGCTAAAAGCCAAAAATGATCCATTGGATCTATTCGGCAATTGTGAGACCCAGGGTAACCTACGCTATATTGGTATAGTGGGAAAAACTAAAAGAAAAGGAGCTTAAACAAAGCTAGAAAACTGGCAACTTTTTAAATTATTGGTGCAATGAGGAGCACATCCACAAATGCATTGGTTGATTTGTTTTACTTGTTACCTTTGCATCAGTTTGGGCCACTAGAAGCTGAAAAGAATGCGCTAAGGATCAAAAGATCTGTGAACCTCTTGTAAGGTGATCTAGTTGGGCATCTCAGTATTCTTAAACAATACAATGCAATATAATTTCAAATGTTGAATTGTTCGAGTGATTGACACATGTCGTGAAATGTGGGATTTAGGTGGTCCAGATCTTCGTTTATGATCTATTGTGTTTTATACAGATTGTTCAAGACTGAATGATCAAGTAGCAGCAGAAGTTACTGGTCCTGGGACAAACCTATCGATTTCTATGAGCAGGTGGCCCACTCAATTCATAGGGCTAGAACCTTTCTTTTTGTGGGCTTTCTGCCGCATCTCTTAGAAAGGAGCTAAAAGCTTGAGAAATTTTAAAAGTAGATGCCAATTGGAAAAAACACTTCTGTAGCGAAGCAGGTCATTACTCCGAATGTTAAAATGACTCTCAAAATACTACAACTTAAAAAAAAACAGTTCTAGTAGGGTATTGGTTCCCTTATTAAGCATGTGGCTCCCATTTTCATCCTACGAAAAACAAAGGATTGAAGCGCTGTTTGTTTTGTTTCTTATTTTCGTATTTTTTGTTAGAAGTGAGCACCCATGAAAACAAAAAGAACGGAGTCAATCGGTGCCGTAATCGCTTGTTTTCGAATAGAATGAATAAATATGGGAGCGTGAGATTACTGATGGCACACATACCCTATTTTGCTGTTGGAAAGTAAAGAATAAGCCACCCTAGTATGTACTCTAAAAATTGGCGTTTAATTTATGTTATAGTCCTTCCGTTCCGCAGTGATCCTGTGTTATTTATGCAAAAATGATATTCAAATATCTCACATTCATGCACCGAAGATCTAAATCTCAAATATAATCACCAAATCATCATCAATGTTTCCGAGCTCGCTCGGAAGCATACGTTCATGCGCTGAGCAAATAGTCCCATTTGCTTCTGATTCGTTCCTTCTCGGAAGGAACAGCAAGAATGATATGTGCTAGCAACAAACCATCTCATCTTAAATAAGAGCGAAAAAAATCTATCTGATTTGGAGCTCCTGTGCATCCGGTAGGGGACATCGGGATAACACGCACACCCTGAAGACCGACGAGGATGACTTCTTATCTGATAGGCAACAGTTTCGACACTACAAAGAAGATGGAAATCTGTGTAGAAGAGCGTAGGTCAGTTTGTTAACGCACACTATAAAGCGAATGGGGAGTCATAGGTTCGAGTCTCACCAGATCTATACATTTTTGCCGTTCTAATTTGTCCATTATGAACTTCAGACTTCAAATTCACTCAGTCAAATAGCTTATGACCCTATGAATTTCATAAGATCGCTCTATGGCACAGAATCGATTCTCAACTTGTTTTTTATACATATTAGTACACATTTCTACCTAAAAACTCCTTTTATCAGGGAGATGTATGAGGTGAGTAGTTAAACACTAGCGACGCGTTTTCAACCGATTCTCCCTGCCAGCGAATCGGCATTGAGCAATGCTAATGCACGCCGCATAATACGTGACTATCTGGGTTTTTCTCTTAGCTGCATGCTCTTTGTGATTACATTTTCATCCGGAATCAATGCATGGGTCGATGCAAGATACCTAGATGCCTGATGATGGAGAGTGTATGCAAAAACTATAGTGTTCTCTAGAAGGCTAGAAGTTTAGTTTTGTGGTCCGATAGCACCGAAGAGATTGGGTTCAATTTCAAACGACGTTACCATGTGTTCTGTTTAAGTTGAGCGCAGTAATTCCTCCCTAGAGCCCTTTGCCAAAATGTACTATGTCTTTGACACATTAATGACTAATCCAATTCGCCTGTCTTCATTCTTTAGTCGGATGTACGTTTCCGCCATCGTCTCCAATTTGCGAGCCATAACATCAATACCATCAGCGAAACCAAGCAGCTGAACGGACTTCGTGGAAATCGTCCCACTCCTTATCCCTGCTCTCCTTATTACACCCTCTAAAGCATTGCTGAACAGCAAGCACGAAAGACCATCACCTTGCCGTAACCTTCTACGAGATTCGAAGAGACTCGAGAGTATCCCTGATACTCGAACTACGCACATCACTCGATCCATCGTCGCCTTGATCAATCGCATCAGTTCATCCGAAAATTTGTTTTCGTGCATGATCTGCCATAGCTGGTCTTAATCGATTGTATAATACGCCGATTTAAAATTGATGAACAAGTGATGCGTGGGTACGTTGTATTCGCGGTATTTCTGCAGCACATCAATCCAACCTGATATTGTCCCACGAACTCTCTTGCAACCGGTGATAGACGGTGGCATAAAATTTTAGAGAGTTTCTTGTAGTCAGCGTTCAGCAGTGTGATCTACTCAGGGGTGGAAACGAAATCTGCAAGCAAGCGTTGGACTGGAACCTATGTCCTGGGAACTTAGAATACTATCGTAACAACAATATTCTGAGCCGATTGAGAATCGAGCACTTGACCGTCAGTATGGTTTTGCTGAATACCCGCACGTTTACCATTACGCCTACATGGTCCCTACTATGTATTGCAACAAGTTATCCCACAGAGCCCTCCAAAGGTTACACTCTGTTTACGCTCAATTAAACGCGATGTTGTTCCGCTTGACGCAATCGATACATCATTAAACTGGATTGTTTGCAATTAAAATCGAACGATGGGTCCATTACAGAAGAGCGAAAAAAAAAATCCCTACAACAGGCAACACCTAAAGCGATTCCCGATGGTAAAACCCATCATTGCGGCTGCATCATCAGGTCGCTTTTTATTCCCACTACTAACTGGTCCATGAAAAAGCATGGTGGCGTGAAAAATTGTAACCGTACTGCACTGGGGCTGCAGAGCGTAGAGCAGAGCAGAGCAGAGCCGAGCAGCAATGAATACCTACACCGAGCATCGGCGATATTTTCTTTCCCGTTATAATTAAATGTGTTTTCCAAAGCAGAACAAAAAAGGAAAACATTTTTCAAACCAACAAACATATACGATCTTGTCTGTTCGCTAGATTGCGCGAAGGATCGACGGAAACAGGGTTGCCAGATATATTTTTTGTGAAGGTTTGTTATTGGAGAAGTTTTACGTGAAGTACCTTCGGCAAATGCAAATCGAGTAAAGTCCTTAATAGAGTGGAATTGAAACGTAAAACTATGCGTAATTATTCGATTTCCAGAGCTAAAGAGGCTGATTATCGATAGCCTACATCTTTTTGCTTCCATCTAATGAGGTATTGGTAAAGGTAAGTCGGAATATCTGCAATGATTGACTGTTTTCCATCTGATGTGACGGGAATTAGCGCATATGACGAAGTAAATTTCTGCTCTACCACATTAAAACAAAACAACTTTGGTCACCTTAACCTACTACTGAACGCTCGACCTGACACCGGCATGCATGCACGCTCTTTGTAGTGGCGCACACTCTCCAGTTTTCCCTTACAAGGAGCGGACCTGGTGTGATGGTTAGAATACTTGACTATCACGCCGAGGACCTGGGATCGAATCCCACTCCCGACAAACTCACAAAATGTGGGTTCTTCCTTCGGAAGGGAAGTAAAGCGTGGGTCCCGAGATGAACTAGCCTAGGGCTAAAAATCTCGTTAATACAGATAAAAAAAAAAAAAAATTTTCCCTTACAAGAGAAAACTATTGAAGCCAGAAAGGAAGCACCACAGCAGGTACTACAACAGACACTACAGGCACACATGACTTACCTATCTATACTAATTGCACATAAGCTAAGTATTGACGCCGTACACAGTAGAACATCTAATGAGATCCATATATCACACAGTATCCATCCGAGCGGCCACGATCCTGTGAAAAGAGAAAAAACAAACTTATTGTAAACAGTGCCTGCAACAACAACAAAAGCAAACCAACACGGAAATGGGTGCAATATAAAAAGGAAATAAATGAGCTGCCTGCAGTCCCAGTTTTTTTTTTTGTTCGCCCGGTACTTGACCGACCCAACCAACTGACCGAACCACTGCACTGTCATATAAGACTAACGGGGCTCACGAGCTTTATGGCACACTCTTGATGGTCATTGTTTATGGCCAATTTAAAGGTTTACGTCATTCTGTTCCCCATGGTGTATGGAATCACTCTCGTGAGTGATACGGGTGGGTAGTTAGTGTCTTTCTGCAGATTACAATTCAATTGTTTCGAGAGTGATGGATGCCGTTGTTTACCAATATATGTCAAGATGATGTTTGATGGACCTCGGGGAGCAGGATTTGAGGCCATTTAGTTTCAAGTCATTCGAATGTCCCAATGCTCGTCACTGGGAAGTTCTTCCAAACCTTCAACACATATTCATCGAGCAGAGTTTCTGCTGACGTTCTGATTGACAGGCGGCTGACATTATCGACGTCAGGACCTATCGTGCCGCCATTTTATGATAGCCAAACTGCGCCCAAAGCTCTCCGTCATCAACAATGTACGGTACCGGCGACCGCCACGGAAAAACCTTGAGCGACTGAAACAACCGGATGTCGCCTCAGCATACGCGCGGAATCTCGAGGCCGCGTTGCCAGGGCGAGGGCGAGGGCGAGGGCGAGGGCGAGCTCGATGAGGCCCCTCTAGGTGACTTCTGGAGTACAGTGAAAGCAGTCGTCAACGACACGCAGCCGAGAGCACCATCGGATACGTGGAAAGGAATCTACGGAACGAATTTCGACGAAGAGTGCAGAATGGTTTTAAAAGATAAGAACGCAGCGCGGGCGGTAATGCTGCAGCAAGGGATCCGACAGAACGTGGAACGTTACAAATAGAAGCGGAAACTGGCTTTTCGGGCCCGTATGAAGTTGATCACCAATATTAACTTCTTTTCCCGATCAGCCTAGATACCCAACTAACAATCACTCATTTAACAGGCACCATTATGACGAAATAATTCAGCATAATGTTGTATAACATTTGAATTATTTTCACTTACAACTTATGTTCGGGTTTTGTTCACACAAATTTGAAGAAGTTGTAAAGCATCATGTTGTGCACCAACTTAATTTTTTGTTGTTAAAAGCGTTTTATAAATATACAGGAAAGCTTTTATTAAGCTTTGGCAAAAATGATTGAAAATAAATAAAATGTAAAAATGTTGAATTCGCGCGAGAGTAATTATTCGCTCTCATGTTAAGAACACCTATTATGAAATAAGAATTACATATAAAATTACCTTAATCCGGATTAGAACTCGAGACCTATCGATTGCCAGCCGCATGCCTTCCTATCTGCGCCATCCTAGAGATGGCGATTTACAGCACCCAAAGCAAAACATCATCTTCCCATGACTCAATAATGATCACTCCTGAACTTGTGTTCAGCAGTGGTGAATTAGCACAGCACGTCTTATACTTCAACTGCTGTTCAGCCCAAAACACGTGTTTTCCATTCTGATTTCGCTGTCAGTATTTTTATCGCACGGTGAGAAAACTTGTATCGAATGCGGCCAAAAAGTGTTGGTCCGTATTGAAGAAATTGTTTCCAGACGTATTAATTGCGAAATGAGTGTTTTTATTTATATTATTAAATATCGATCTTTATAAATGTATGGCAATATGTGGTGCGGTATGGTCTTGGACATGGTGCATTCACAAGGTAATCTGCTCATACTCAGTCGAAGATCCGTTAAGCAATTTATTTTATTTATGTTTTTGTCATGGAATCTTGATATTATGTTTAACAAATAGTGCATAGGGATGTTTAGGGATACTTGAAATGGGTCGACTTCTGAATGTTGTTTGGTTAGGTTTTTTTTTTCCTGTTGGGTACATTTTCCACTGCGACCAGTTTTTTGATCTATTGTGGACGGCCCCGTTTTAATGCTTTTGCCCATATCAGTGTGTCATATCACTATGAGTTTGAGTGATTTCCACTTGCTGACTGTAGGCATTATCCCAGTACGGTATAACAGATCGAATGAAATGTATTACCTTGCTAGGAGAAGTCATCCATACATCTGATGGTTTTGTAAAACCCTTTATCGAAAAATTTGCATCTTTGTTGGAAAAGTGCTTCACAGGTACATAACAAATGTTCAGAATCCTCCTTGTCCCTATTACAGAAACGACAGGTATCATCTTCGAGTATACATAGTTGTTTCAAATGGTATTTACTTGCACAGTGCCCTGTTATAAGGCCACAAAAAGTATTCAAGTCTTTTTTTGACAGGCTAAGAAGTTTTTGAGTTATAATTTTGTTAGGTACTATAAATCGTTTCGATTGTCGTGCTGCTGTCGTTTTTTGCCAGGTATCATCAATCATCTTCTTTTCCCAGTTCTTTAATTCCATTTTGAAGGTACATTCTGCGGCCCCACAAAATGGCTCTGGACCTAGGAAAGAAGTTGATGACCCAAGTCTTGCTAAACAGTCTGCTTTTTCATTACCTTCAATTCCACAGTGCCCAGGTACCCAGAAAAAGTTTACTGAACATTTTTTAGATACCTTCTGTAGTAATTGAATGCATTCCCAAACTAATTTAGAAGTACACGTAAAAGATTTTAACGCTTTTAATGCAGCTTGACTATCAGAAAAGATACATATGTTTGCATTTCTATAGTTACGTTTTGAACAATTATAGGCACATTCAATAATCGCCTGTATTTCTGCTTGAAATACAGTTGGCCATCTGCCCATAGATATTGATAAACTAGTTCCAGGGCCACTGACACCAGCTCCAACATTGTCACCCATTTTGGAGCCATCTGTAAAGAAACTAACTGAACCTGAACGAATATTAGGCCCCCCTGATTCCCATTCAACACGATTCGGAAAAGTCACATCGAATAGTCGCTCAAAGTTATACTGCCTCTCCATCCAGTCCTCATGTGTAACTAGAGTATTGATTTTAAAACTTTTCAAAATACTAAGATGACCCCTAAGATCTCCAGCAAACAAATTTTGTGTTCTTTTCAATCTTAGTGCGTTTTTCTCAGCTTCAAACTGTACAAACAAATGTAGCGGTGGTTAGGTTAGGTGACTGTGGGAAAAATATTCAATAAACACGTCAGCACTGAAATGTCAAATGCATCGATCGAAGCGTCCCGTACAATCGAAATGCTGCGGAATACAAAAACAAGGTACGAGTATATTGTTATAGACTAATAATAATAAATAAATGCCTCATTTTTACGTTGATTACGTCTCTTGGCACTCTATGTTGAGCAACATAATTCTATTCTATTTTATGTAATGTGATTTGTTTAAAATATTGGTTCTTCAATAACTTGGTTGTCTAAACAGTTTTAGCCATGATTTATCCCATTATCCGAACAAAGTTCCGAGCCAAACTATGACGGGTTGAAGCCGTTTATTTGACAAGTGAAAGGCATATTGTTCAGGAACATATACTTATCGATACATCAGCTTAATAAGGTGCAGACAAATGTTTTGTAAAACTCTTTTGTAAAGGAATCAATGCTTGTCGAATAAATTTCTTGTTAAACTTTTAAAAAGTGTTTTAATTTATCATTGTTTATACCGAATTTATCATTGTTTATAGGAAAGTCGAACATTGACTACTCTTTCAATTGAAAAATCATTTAAACAGTAATGTGTAGAGCATAATTTTAGTTCAGCTATCATAACCATTATCAAGCAACTATTCAGCAAGCTTTCTTGTTTGTGACTTGCACTTGTTAGTTGGGTAGCTGTGTAGTGTCGGTAGCGGTACGTTCAACTGGTTAAGAATAGCATTACGGACCACCAGTTCCAGTGGTAGGAGTCCACTAATCAGGTGACCCCTAATTCCACGTTTTATGCGGCTTTACGCTTACCGTGCCTAATAATGAATGGTTAGGGGGGTCTTATAAAAACCTAATCACAAACGGAACCTGTGGAGTACCAGGGCATTCTCCACAGTATTTGCCCTTACTTTGCTAACCGGAGCAATAGCGCAGTAGACCTTGTGTTCCTTCGAGCAATCAGCTGCCCTTCTTCAATCTCATACTTGAGGCTGAATAAGGGCGGGATTATGAAGATGTTATTAATTAGTTTAAATAGTTTAAGATACGCTATTGAAACAACTCAATAATAGCGGTTTCCCTACTTATAGTTTTGCCGACGACTACCTAACATTGTTAGTCGGTATGTGCATCAGCTCTCTTTTCGACCTGATGCAAAACGCTCTTCAGGTAGTTGAGGGTTGGGGTCGCCAATATGGCCTTTCGGTAAATCTAAGTAAACATCTATTGTTCTTTTCACGAAAAAGCGAAACCGTAATGGTGTTCGACCTTTACGTCTCTTAGATTCTGAAATCAATGTGACTGAACAGGTAAAGTACGTTGAAGTCATTCTTGATTCTAAGCTTTCCTGGACACCTAGTGTTGAGTTCAGAATCAAGAAAGCTTGTATGGCTTCGGGCAATGCCGGCGAACCTTTGGTACAACTTGGGGTCTAAAACCCAAATATATCAAATGGATTTACACAACTATTGGCAAAAGGGTGAAGTGAGAACGGTCCAATCAAAATTAGGCCATCTCCAAAGGATGTGCTTAATGGCGATGTCTGGAGCGTTCTCTTCAACTCCTACGGCAGCGCTCGAAGTGCTCTTTGACGTTGCCCCACTACACATTCATCTCAAACAAGAAGCACTTTGGTGCACTTACCTGTTACGGCTACTCGGTTTAATAGAGGAAACTCCTGTGAACCACCGTTCAACACACACCTCGTTGTTTCCACTTTCGGTGAATTGGGACAAAATTGTCCTTGTTCCAAGTGATCTTACAATTGCTTGTAATTTCCTATATAGGATATTTTCCACGAAATTCCCTTCCCGGGAAGAGTGGACATCTGGTTATCTGGAGAGAAGTATTTCAGACGGCATCGTATGTTACACTGATGGCTCCCTTCTCGAAGGTCGAGCAGGTGCTGGTGTTTATTCTCGTGAGCTAAGGCTGCATCATTCTTATTCACTTGGTAGACACTGCACCGTTTTTCAGGCCGAAATCTTTGCTCTTATGTGCGGAGTGCAATCAGCACTTCAGCAGCACGTAATGGGCAAAGTAATATACTTCTGTTCAGATAGCCAGGCTGCTATTAAAGCACTTGCTTTGGCCAACTCCAGGTCGAAGATAGTGATCGCTTGTCGAACTCAAATCGAGGAACTGAATTCAGCAAACGCTGTTCACCTTGTATGGGTACCTGGCCATTCTTCCGTCGCTGGAAATGAATTGGCTGATGAGTTAGCTCGCACTGGAGCATCACATGACTTCATTGGCCCTGAGCCAGCTATTCCGGTATCCAAGTGTTGGGTGAAGCTTCAGATTGACAACTGGGCTGCCACTCAGCACAAACAATACTGGAATAGTTTGGAGTCATGTCGTCAAACAAAATTGTATTGTACTGAGCCATCTCTAGGGGTGGCAAAGTATCTAACAAATCTGTCAAAGCAGAATTGCAGCATGCTGATCAAAGCATTGACTGGCCACTGCCGACTCAGTTATCACATGGCGAATATTCAGCAAGCTGATTCACTTGCCTGTGATAGCTGTGAATGCGATTATGGAACTTCGTATCATTTAATATGTAACTGTCCAGTTTTTGCGCAATTGCGTTTCCGAGTACTCGGGAAACACTTAAGTGAAACTGACTTCAGAAACCTGAATCTTCTGACGTTCTGTTGTTCTTGACCCGCTGTGGTTAAGAGCTATAGGCTCTCTTTACGCTTTATGCGTTATCACAGTGCCCTTCTCAGGGCGCTGTTTGAACCCATTGTGGTACGTTTATGCGTTATTATAGTGTCCTTTTCAGGACGCTATGTGAACCCATTGTGGTACGCTTTTGCGAGTATGACGATCCTATTCCCTTACCTGTCTTTTCCCATGTCCTATCCTTTTTCCTTCCCTTCTCCGTCAGGTAAATGATGAATAGGCTCGTGTTCATGGCGATGGCACAAATTTCCCAAATGGATGAGAACGTGCCTCTAGAGCCGACCTACTGATACCTGATACCTGGTCCTCTACACAGAAGCTGATCTGTAGCAGTATTGCTTGATTTCTGTCAAATCGAAAAGTTTCTCCGCTGAAGCCATTACCGACTCCCAGGCTGGAACAACAAGGGTGCGTCTTGAGCGTACGTTGGTCGAAGTTCATCCGGGAAAAGCACGTAATTCCTGTTTTAAAGATGGTGTTGTGGACGGATTCCAGAACAGTCTTGGTCTGGATCATGTTAGACGTTAGGAACTACTGGCAGTTCGTGTTCTTTAGAGTAAGCAATATTCTGGAGCACAGCATGACAAGGGATTGGAGATGCTGTCGAAGTCCAATCTAGATGATGAATGGGCTAACAACTTATACTTGGTCCCAAAAGTAAGTAGTTCCATGATCCCAAGTTTTTACGTCTTCCATAGACTGGATGGCCTCATACCAAAGAGCTGGTGACCGCTACTTCAGAGGAGGTACGTGTATCAATCATACTGCATCATTGTTCGAACAAGCTCGTGAGCGACTCATCATTTTTCCTCCTGAGAACGGCTACTACGAGAGTCAGCCTGCACTCTCCGATTTGTACACAACTCGCAGACGAAATACGCAGAACAACGTCAGCAAGCTGTACTTTGAGCAGCAGAGATTACGATTTTCAAGATAGTGCAGCGCGAGTCCTATCCAGATGACATCGCTGTACTCTCTAACAAGACGCCGAACGAAACTGGCCAGGAGGGCATCGGGAAACAGTGCTCCATCTACCGGCTTATGTAGATTCTAGACGAGTATAGATTGTTGCGTGAGTATAGCCAGCTGTGCATCTGGCTCACCATGAACGAGCCTTCACCTAAACAGGGGTGGACTACTTCGGGCCGCTGGCTGGTGGTGAAACTGGGAAGATGCACCGTTAAACGATGGATATCGCTGTTCACGTGCCTAACGGTGCGCGCCAGCCATCTAGGAGTTGCCTATATGCTATTAACTGAGTAGCGCATTTCTTGTGTCCCTTGATTTGTTCGTCACGAGCGGGAATCACACGCCGAATTCTTCAGAGACAACAACGGCACAAATTTTCATGGAGCTGAACTGCAGCATCAGACAAGCTAGAGACTGTCCGCAACGTTCATCATCACCGACGCGAAATGGAACTTCATTCCGCTGGGAGCACGTCATATGGGCGGAGCATGGGAACGCTAGGTACATTTGGTTATGGTCGCAATCGCTGACGCGTACTCAGAAGGAAAGCTTCTGGGTGCAAACACTGGTCGAGGAGGCGGAAAATAGTTCAGGCCTTCAAGGCCTCTGACGTATGTTCCAATCAAAATCGTGGAGGCAAAGACGCTTACGTTCAATAAGGTTTAGTTATTGAGCTCGTCCGGGGTGAGGAGTAGCATCAATGTACTGATCCGCCGAAAAGTTCTGGGAAGATCCTGGAAGCTGATTCATCGCTAGCTGGACGTTTTGTGGAAGCGGTGGTTGACAAAAGATCTGCCAGTGATCCGTCAGAAACCGAAATGGTTTGATAAAACTCGGCCGCTTATAGTAGGGGATCTGGTAATGGTCGTGGAGCCAACGGAACGAAACGGATGGGAATGAGGACGAATCATACGTGCGATTCCCTCCCAACAACGAAGACAGACATCACTTCAATGAAGTTTGGGAACCAGACTTTTCTGAGGCAGGTGCCATGATTGGCGCTGCTTGACCATCAGGAGGAGTCCCGAAGACTCCGGACCATACCCGAGAGGGAGTAACGGCGCAGGAATCGGCAAGCTGGCAACCCTGTTATGCCACAAGCAAGGAGACTAGCGTCGCGTTTACAAAGCGTCGTCGAGACAGACAGCTATGATGACAACCGAGGCTAACGTCTAATATCTGTGACGCCATCCGTCATTCAGTGTCAAAGTTGGATCATAGTGAGAAACTTGATGAAAAGACAATTATACTATTGAATTGCTCAAAAATTGTGAATAAGTTGGATTTGCTCAGTGAAAATTGAATATTCAATTAAGTAGGGGCTTCTGAAGACTGTTTATTGTAAAGTTATGATTAGCAGATGGTTTATAGCTGGAGTCGTAACACCTTCTTCATTCCTAAGTAATATGAAAGTTCTACCAGAAGCTAAGTTCATCCCGCAACCGCTACACACCACGAACCGAAATCTGCTGGGATAAATATTTAAGACTCCTGACGGATGGACGTGAGTTGAATGAAAAATGGAAAAAGCACTTCGATGATCACCTGAATGGTGTAGAGAATGTAGGCACGGGAGGCCAAAGCAACGGAGGAGACGACTACGTCAGTGCAGTAGAGGACGAAAAAGATCCAACGCCCACGCTGGAGGAAATGAAGGATGCTATCACCAGCTGAAAACCAACAAAGCAGCTGGTATGGATGGTATCGCAGCTGATCTTGTAACTTGGCTCTCGACTCCGCAGAATTTTTACCAGTTCTGCGGCTAAGTTGGTTAACATACCCTCTCTAGCAAATTGGGGAGACGTGGGTTCAAATCCCACCAGAACCACGTGGATTTTTTTTTGCAATTTTCCATCTCAATTTATCAATTTTTCGACACATTTGTGCGTAATTACGTTAATCTAACATGACATTTTCGGTTCGTTATCCGAACAACATCAACATTCGAATCTTTTTTATGGTTTTGAAAACTTGACCAAATATCAGAAAATCGCTTCTGCAATTTTAGTCCATTTTTTGCCACCCTAACATGCAAAAAAAAATCTATGGGTGTTTTCTCTCTCTCTCTGGGATTTCATCAGAAATCTGTTCGGGGATTTCTTTAGTAGCTCTTCTATTCCTGTTTTAGAAAGTTCTCCAGGGTAGACATTTATCTGAATTCTTCTACGGAAACTTCTTCAGGGATTTCTTCAGAAAATCCTTCGAAGATTTTTTCAGAAATTGCTCTGAAGTTCTTCAAAAAATCTTCAAAAGGATTGCTTTAATAACTACTTCAAAAATACAATTAAAAATACCTGAGATAACGCAACAAATTTATGCAGAACTTTCCAGAGACTGATTTCGATAATTCTTTAAAGAATGCTTCAGAATTTTTCACACTGTTTATTCTCAATATCGTCCAAATATTCTAAAATTTTGACAAAATTTCTTAAAGAACTCTTCCTCGCTTTTTTTCCTTAAAATATCTCCTTAGGATGCATTTGTAAAACGTTTTCAGAGATTCATTTCGAAGAAGATTCCTGCATGGATGGTTTAAGAAATTTTTACTTGAGTTGTCCAGAAATTTCTCTGGGGATTCTTTCAGAAATTCCACCAAAAATATCTCTAGACAATTTTTTAGTAATTCCTTTTGAACATTTTTCAGAAATTCTTCCTTTTATTTTTCCAGAAAATCTCTCCAGGTATGTCTTCGACAATGTATACAAGAAAATTCCTCCCCTATGAAATTCTTTCATGAATAAAAAAAGTCTTTTTTTCGGAAATATTCTAAAGGAATTGATTTATAAATTTCAGAAAGAGCTTTTTTTAGATAATCCTGCTTAGATTGTTTTAAGAACTTTCTCCAGGGACTCTTTTGGATATTCAACAAGGAAATTCCTCTGGATTCCAAGGATTTTTCCTAACATTGACCCAAGAATGATAACGAAAAACTCGCCTAGGATTCATTTGGAAGTATTCTTAGGAAATCTTCCAGTGACTACATAAAATCCACAAATGATTCCTTTGGAAATGTCTCAAAGAGTTTTTCAACAAAATCTTGCAAGGATTGCTTCAGCCATTTTTTCATTGATTTCTTCAAAAATGCATCCAAGGAACCCTTTAAAAATTCTTCCAGAGAGGATTCCATTTTGAAAGCTACCATAGGTTTTTTCAGCAATTCTTCCAATGAAACTGGAACACTTGCTTCAGAAACTCATTCAGGGAGGCTTCTAGTAAGTTTCCAGGAATTAGCCTTAATCATCCTAATTCCATTCCATGTTGGTACTCCATAAGAAAAACTTCCATGAATTCCTTATAAATGTCGATCACATAGAAAGTTTACCGGAACCCATCTGAAAATGCTTTCAGAAATTCTTTTAGAAATTCCTTCAGAAATTACCTAAAGATATTTTTTAGGAAATCTTCCATGAGTTGCTTCACATTTTTTTTTCCGAAATTATTCAAAAATTCCTCCAAGAATTTTGTTTAGAAATTCGTTTATATACAGGGTGTTAGGTTCGTGAGTACAAACGTTTGAAAGGGTGATAGAGGATCAAAAATGGTGATAAAAAATTATTCTACGCATATGGTCAAATCTCATCCGTTACGTAGTTATTGAACTTCCCATGTTTTCGACTCTAATTGCCTTAACTGGCTATAATTTAAAAATGGTAAAACTTATCGCAGTTTTTTAACCCTTATTCGAAAGATTATTGAATTTTCTATCAAATGGCATTTTTGAATCGATTGGTTTAGTTAGTGTTCTAGAGCAAATAGAACAAAAGTAGTGTGTTTTAATTTGATTTTGCCAATTATCTTTGAAAAATGCGTAATAAATTAAAATTTCTTCTTCGGCAAAGTTGTGGTTCCTGTTTCATTCTACAATTCTTTCTTTTACATCAAACTTCTATCTCTTATCGTTTTCTTGCAATTTCGATTTAAACATCGCATTTCAGGTCATAAATTTGCAACTGTGAAGGAAAGCACTTTTTTGCGCACTGTGCCGCACATTTAAATCGAAGTTTGGTGTCAAAGAACGAATTGTAGAATGGATCAGGGGCCACAATTTTGTTTAAGAAAGAATTTTAATTTATTACGCATTATTCAAAGATAATTGACAAAAACACATTACTTTTGAGTTATTTGCTCTAGAAAACTTAGTTATTAAACTTAACCAATCGATTCAAAGATGCCATTTGATAGAAAATTCAATAATCTTTCGAATAAGGGCAAAAAAACTGCGATAAGTCTGACCATTCCCAAATTATAGCCAGTTAAGGCAATTAGAGTCAAAAACATGGGAAGTTCAATAACAACGTAATGGTTTTGATTTGACCATATGCGTAGAACAATTTTTTTCACCATTTATGGTCCTCTATCACCCTTTAAAAAGTTTGCACTCACGAACCTAACACCCTGTATATCTATAGAATTTCCACTACAGATTTCACCACAGGTTTTCTCAAAGATTTCCTGATAAAACCTTCCATATTTTTCCTCAGTTCTTCCAGAGATTCCTAAAGGGATTTCTTCATGGATTCTTTCTCAAAATCTTGTAGTTATTTCAATAGAAAGAGCTATAAGTGCTTTAGAAATACCTCTAAAGATTCCTCTGCAATCTAGAAAATTTCACAAAAGAAATTCGGAATGTCTGCAGAGTTTTCTAAAGAAATTACTTAATAGGTCAGTATTGATTCTTTTCTAATTATGCCTCTAGAAAACAATCCATAAACATCATTAGAAATTTCCACGTAGGTTCTTTCTCAAATCCCTCCGGTGATTTTCTTTCACGTATTTCTTTAGATCTTTAGATCTCCAGCAAAAATCTAGAACAATCAGAAATTAAGAATTTCTGAATACTTTTTTTTAAATCTTAGTTAAATTAGTTTTTTTTATGAAATAGGTATAATTTTCAATTCATTTCCTCATTTGATGTTAACTTGCTTCTGCAGCCGGCTGATGAATCACCACATCAAAAATATCAACGGTATGTTGTTGGATGGAGCTTATATCAGCCTATGAGAGTTGCCTGACATAATAGCAATTAGGAAAGTTCGACCAAATCAATTCGTTACATAAAAATCTAATTCATCTCAACTCTGTAGACGTGGTTTCACACGTGACACGAGATGGCAAAGTCTCTCTACTGAAAATGATGTGATTGGAAATTTTCTCCCACTTGCAATCTTCACCGGTTAAGCACCAAGTCTGTATTGGCACCAGCTGTGCAATCTGGCACTTTGTTGAAACCCATCACAATGAAGAACAGTAGCTCACAGGCACCACCTAGATAACCTTTCATCAACCAGGTGATGATTCAGGTGAAGAAATGTATTACGATAGAAGATAGTCATCGGTGCGCTACTTCACACGAATCACACGGTATTGAGCATGAAGAGTAACTGAACCGATGCAATGGAGAGATTTTGATAAACGATGATCGAAAAGACTAAACCATCTGCGTTCATTGTTGTCTAGGTGAATATCAACAGATTTTGCCAAGAACATAATTTGGCGCACGTTTGAGAAGATATTTTTTGCATTACAAATTGAAAAACAGTGATGAACACAGCCATGCATACATTCATCCGTTTCGTCCTACAACGTCATTTTTGAAACCCGTTTTCATCTGCAAAGTGCCTTCATGATAATTGAAAAACTATCAAACTTTGCCTCTTCTGCGAGCAGTATGACTAACAAAGCTAAGATTGGAAGCTTTTAAGAAAATTGAAAATAGCCGGAGGTGAAAAATTATTCCACTTGGTTATGATCTCTTTGAAAGACGGTGTCGACGACCCACCTATATTCGTTGAAATGAAAAACCGGCGGCGGTGTTAGGAAAACCGAGGGATGCAGCCGGGAAGTGTTTTCCAATCGCTTCCTTTTTTAAGATGATGGAGAGCTCGAAGCCGAATCAGTTTCCGGCTATAAATGAGATGCTCAACTTTATTGATTATGAGAGGTACAGAGAGATACGATTGGATAAGGATTTGCGAATATACTCACGATTGCCAAAAAAAAGCTTAAATGCAAAAACTTGTTCTGCATACATTTTTTGTGAAGCATTATTTTTGTAAGAAAAGTTCAACGATAAATATAAACCAGGTATGGTGGCGCAGCTCTCGCTCTCGTAAAGCGTAAAACAAATAGCTGTTTTTTTAGGAGGGTAACAGCTTGGATAGGTGATCCAGGAGCAGTCCGGTAACTTATGCAATAAACTTTCCGACTACCCCCGCTTGGAAAGTGAATTTGAAAATGGGAATTGTTTGTTAGGTATGCGATGTACACACTTCAGTAAGCCGGTCGGTTACCAGATAGAAAGTTTATCAATTAGAAACGGGTGCGAATGGTTTACTAACGGATAAAGCCGTGTGTTGTAAACAGCTGGCACGAAAAGATTTGTTTCCAGCTGGAATTTTGAACTTATTCGTAGGGTATCGAGCCACTTGGGCGGTGGCTTCTAAATTTGTCTGTTTTCCACCATAACTCAGTCAATTTTGAATCAATTGACTTGAAATTTTGTACACGGGTAGATACTATACCTATCTCACCGCAGGAATTCTCTGAGGAATCTCTAGAAGAATTTCTACTTACTTATTAGTAGGCCAACTGGTGTTTTGACGGGAATCTGCCAATGGAATTGTACAGAAGTAATCAAGAATATCGACGGAAATCCTCCAAGAATATCATACGTAAATTGCCATAAAAATCTTCCAAAAGATATGTAAATACCGAAATTTCCAGAAAGACAGTTTCTATACTCACATACTGCATATACTTTATACGGAAGGATCCTTGGAATTCTTGTAGGTATTCTTGTGAAAGCCTTGGAACAATTACTGGAGGAAACCCTCGAAGTATCCCAGTAAGAATACCAGGAGAAGCTCTTCAATATTTTTTTTTGGGAGGTATTTCAGGAGAACTCTCAAATAGTGCAGTTTTAGGAAATCCTGGACAATATCGCTGGAATGTATTCAAAAATGAATGTCTGGAGGAATTTATGTAGGAATTCCAAGATAAATTCGTGATGCATTTCCTACAGAAATTCCGGGGAGAAACGCTGGGAGAATTCTAAAAGAGTCTTTACTAGTTGAATTTCTGAAGGATTCCATGCAGAAATGTCCAAAAACGCTTCTATTATGTTAGAACTCACAGTGACTACATCTCAACCAAAACCTGCGCTGCCGATGCCGTGACTCATATTTGAAGTATATAAAAGAATCCCTGGAAAACTTATTGTAAGACTTCCTGATGAAATATGTGAATAAACTGCTGGAGTGATTCCTGAAGGAATTTTAGGAATCTTCTTGGAGAAATTCCAAGAGAAATTTTCGGAGGAATCCTTACACAAAATTCGGATGGAGAACTCTGATAAAAATCCTGAAGAAATCCTAGAATAAGTCCAAAAACAATCGTTGGAGGAAACCCTTGTGGCATTCCCGGGGGTATTTGTGAAGGAGTCTTTTGACACAATTTTTAGAAGAATCCTTAACCCTCGAGCAGTCGCGTCTTTGGCTACCAGCAACAACGCCACGCTCACGCTGTGTACCAAATGCGTGCATTTTTCATAGGGCTTTCTAAAGGAACACCTTTAAAACTCATAGAGGAATCTCTGGAGAAGTTCCTGAAAAAATCAATGGTTTATGGTAAAAAAAAATAATATCAGGAAATATTTCTGAAAGAAACACAGGGGCATTTCTGAAGGAATTTCAGAGGGTATTCTTGGATGGATTCCTGATAAAATCCGTGAATGAGTTCCTAGAAGATTTTTTGGAGATAAAAACTGCGTTCCTCTAAAATTATCTTAAAGAATTCCAATACTAATCGCTGGAAGAGTTCCTCAAAGGCAGACAATTAAACGTTCCATAATAAATACAAAATTTCCCATAAATAATTCGAAAAGTCCCAGTGAAGAAACAGGGGTGTAAGCAGTAATAAATTACAAAAGTTCCATAAACAAATAAAGAAATGCATAAATAAATCAAAAGTTTCCATAAATTATTGATTTTCGAGCAATTAAAAAAGTCAAAAATGCAATGAATAAATCAACTGTTGCAATAAAAAAAGCCATTTTTCCCACCAAATAACTTCGAATTTTTCATAAATAAATCCGATTTTTCCATAATAAATTAGAAAATTCACAATAAAAAAATATCGAAAAAGCAATAAAAAAGTCAAAAAATGCAATAAAAAATGACTAAATTACCCATGAAAAACAAATGCAGGAAAGTATGAGGCAGTGAAAAGCTGAATTGCATTTATATGACTGTAACGACTGAAAAGCCTGCCTAACTATGATTGCAATTTACCGAGCAATCGCTTGCTGTCCGAACTCGCTATCGCTCGTCGGACCTAAAAGAGGGATAATATCTATGTTTGCATTATACCGGGCAAATTCTTGGATCTGTGGTTTGCCTAGAACCGAAACGATGCAGTTGCCCTCTGCCGCCTCAGTTCCTCAATCCTCTATGCGGCTTCGCCGCATGGTCTATGTATTTTTTTTTGGCTCAAAATGCATTTACGTTTATCGCTCGTTTTTTGACATTTATTGATAATTTATTTTTTCATTTATTGCACTTTTTAAATTATTTATTGCTTTTTCGATATATTTTTATTTTGAATTTTCTAATTTATTATGGAAAAATCGGATTTATTTATGGAAAATTCGAAGTTATTTGGTGGAAAAAAATGGCTTTTTTTATTGCAACAGTTGATTTATTCATTGCATTTTTGACTTTTTTAATTGCTCAAAAATCAATTACTCATGGAAACATTTGATTTATTTATGCATTTTTTAATTTGTTTATGGAACTTTTGTAATTTATGACTGCTTACACCCCTGTTTCTTCACTGGCACTTTTGGAATTATTTATGAAGAATGATCACTTTCTTATGAGTCGTTTATATTTTAGCCGTTCCTCAAAATCTTCAGGTAATGCTGAAGAATTTATTTTTTTTTTTTTAAATAGACAATCACACCGTCTTTGACCTTGCGGCCTCTACAGACTGTACATTACAAACATTTGACAACGGACAACACATATAACACATATTGGGTGCATCCTAGGAATAGATGATAGAAAGATTTCTGAATTTTCTAAAGGAACTTCTGATTATTTTTCTTTTTTTAACCCTTCAGCACGCGCGCTGTTGTAAAAAGTACAACATCATCAAAAATCCTCGCTCGTCGTATACAGCGAGAGCGCAGTCCTGGAAGGTTAAGAGATCCCAAGAGGAATTTCTAGAAAAAAGCACCAACATATAAGAAGGAAATCGTGGAGGAGTTCCTGGAGAAAATGTTGAAGGACTACTTGTACAATTTCCTGGAGAAATCCCTGGAGAAAATCTTGGATAATTTCCTAGAGCAATCCCTGGAAGAATTCCTGGGAGGAATCCCTAGAGAAATTTCTGGATAAATTCCTGGAGAAAACTTTGG
This sequence comes from Aedes albopictus, assembly GCF_035046485.1. Lineage (NCBI taxonomy): Eukaryota > Metazoa > Arthropoda > Insecta > Diptera > Culicidae > Aedes > Aedes albopictus. Next base: position 268,871,527 of record NC_085136.1, read on the forward strand.
AGGCATTTCTGAAAGAATTCCGGGAGGAATCCTTGGAGGAATCTCTGCAAAAATCCTTGGAGGCATCCCAGGAGGAATTCACGGGAGAATTTCTGGAGGAATCCCTGAGAAATTTCCGAAAGCATATTTGAAGGAGTTCTTGAGAATCCCTAAAGAAATTTTAGGAAGATTTGAAACAAACGGTTCGCTAAAATCAATTAAAATATCCTACTGCTGTTCTTGCGATATATCGCTTTCCATATAAATCCGCTAGCTCGAGAATCTCACGGCAAACCGGGGAAGGTAACGATGATTAGACACTTACCTGATCGTCGTAAGCCTCACAAATGCTGTCTGTGTGATTTCACCAAAAGTAATTTATTAAAAAGAGAAAATTTTGAGTGCACACATTACATTGAAAAATAGGATCATTCGGGGTGGGTTTTAGGTTTCAATTTGTTCTTAATCATACAAAAAAAAAGAAATCGTTGGCTAGCATCACACGTTGCGGCCGTTGGATGGATGGGCGCCTTCGACGACGATGGCTGGGCCCAGACTGACGATCCGCTTGTTCGTGGGAGAGTAATCCACGAGATGAAAGATGGGGAACTCACGTACCTGGTCGTGCGATACGCCGATCGCAAGGATAGATGTGCTAGAGGAGAGCCACCGAAGTCTTCAGGCCTTGTCGGTGTGGTAGGGGTAGGCCGGACAGCGACGATTCACCGAACCTTGGGCCACGTGGTCGATACTTCGTGGATGAGCGGTGGGTCCTTCAAAGTTTACGTCCGATGCTTCGTTCACGAAGCCTTCTCATCCGCAGATGATTCTCACTGGCTTCACGGGACTGTATGTTGACGAACAGTCGATATTCGAGTCACCACCAGATTTTCTCACTTGTGCGGCCGAGTGGATTTAACACAGAGGGAAAGTTGTTCACGGTTCGGGCCGGTGCGAGTACTTATCACCTCTAACTTTTCCGGACCCTTCCGGTGAAAAATACGGCACTAAATCTTAAAAGACACCACTCGGTCAAACTTTTCACCTCCACCGTGGACAAGTAGCAAATTGGCGCACTACTTCACGATCACGCACAGTATAATACCCGATGTAACTTTTGGTCAAATCACTCGAATATATCCGCGAGCCGAACTTACTGGTGGGTTTTCCAAAATGGAATAGAGGCCGATTCCCTAGCGGGAAATCGCTTTTATATCCACGGCTCTCCCACTAACATCTGTCCAGACCACTCTCCCAGTATTTCTCCGTATGCATATCCGTCCAAAACGCACACTTCGCAGACGCCAAGTTTTCCATGGGTACACGTTACGTAACTCCACATATCGTCGGGCAGCTCGAAAGATTCGTTTTGACGGTTATTTCTAATTTACCTAGCTAGATTGGTTACTTTTGTAAGGATGATCGTGGCGCGTCTTTGATTAGTATGTCTATCTAATTACAGAAATTAAAAGACATTTATGTGGGCTATCCATCATCCTCTTTTTACAATTTTCAAAACATTTAATTTCTGTGAAGTTTTAGTATGATTTACAAAATATTTTTGAATTCATTCAATCGAAGAAAGGTTCACCCTGTTTTTTTTTTATTATGATTGTTTTTTTGTAGTATAGTGTATAAAGCGATCATCCTTCTTCCTTGATGTCTCATCTCACCAAAGTCAAGCATGAGAAAAGATTTTATGCAACAAATGATTTTGCGAACGTACCCCAATGCTCGACCGCGCCATCGTACGCTTATTATGAGATGAGTCATCGAGGGATTAGCAATTAGCTTATTTTATGAAATATCATGTTTGAAAGGGAAAAGAAAAATATTTATATAATTCAATCATTTGATTAATTCATGTTTTGGGCTTATGACGATTAAGGTGTAACCCACTGGTTACAGATTTCCAAAAGAAATTCTGGGATGAATCACTCGGGAAATTTCTGAATAAATCTTACGATGAATTCCTAGAAAAATTTCTAGAGGAATCCTTGGAGGAATTTCTGGGGGGATTCATGGAAGAATTCTTGAAAAACTCACTGAAGCAAGGAGAAATTTCTAGAAACCCCTAAAGAAATTCCTGGAAGATTCCCTAGAGAAATTCCAAGAGGAATCCCTGGGGAAATTTCTGAATTAGGCTTTCGTTAAATTACTGGAGAAATTTCTGGAGGGATCCCTGGCGGAATTCCTCAATAAATTCTCGGAGATATTCATAAGAATTTCTAGAGGAATTCCTGTAAAATTTCTTGGAAAATTTACTGGATAAATTCCTGAAGAAATCCTCTGAGGCATTTTTGAATGAATTCCTGGAGGAATACTCGGAGGAATTTCTGAATGAATCCCTGAAGCAGTTCTTGGAGGAATCATTGGGAGAATGTTCTGGGGAATTCCTGGAGGTATTTCTCGAGAAATTCTTGGAAATCCTTAACGGAATTCGTGGAAGATTCCGTGAAGAAATTTCAAGCGGAATCCCTGGGAAAATTACTAAATAAATCTAAGGATGAACTAATAGAGAAATTTCTAGAAGAATCCTTTGAGGAAGTTCTGGAGGGATTCCTGAAAAAGTTCTTGATAAAATCCCTGAAGGAATCCCTGAAGCAAGGAGAAATTCTTGGACTTCCGCAGAGAAATTCCTGGAGAAATCCCTGAAGAAATCGCTGGATTCCTAGGGAAACTCTTGGAGGAACTTCTGGAGAAATACGTATGTAAAAATTTCTAAAGGAATGTCCGGATGAAATTCCGGAGGAATCCCTGATGAAATTCCTGGAGGAATCTCTGGAGGAAATCTTGGAGATCCAGATCCCTGAAAGAATTCTTGCGGGGGGTTTCTGGACGAAATCCTGGGAAAATTTGTGAAAGAATCCCTGGAGAATTTCTTGCAGAAATTCCTAGAGAAAATGCTGTAGAAATTTCTGGAGGAATTTCTTCAGAAATTGGTGTAGACATTTCTGGAAGAGTTCCTGGAAGAATTCCTTGATCAATTCCTGGAGAGATTTCTGAAGGAATTCCTAGGGTAATTCCTCGATAAATTATCGGAAAAATTCTTGGGGGAGTCACTGAATTCCTAGAGAATTTCCTGGTGGAATACCTGGGGGCAAGGCTAGAGAAATCCCTGGAGGAATCCATATAGAAATCCCTGGAGTAATTCTTGGAGGAACTTCTAGAGGAATGTCTGGAGGTATTCCTGGAGGAATCCTTAGCGCAACCTCTATCTAAAGGATTCCCTAGAGGAACTCCTGAAGGAATTCCTAGAAGAATGCTTGGAGACATGCCTGTAGGAATCCCTGGAGGATTCTGTATAGGAATTCCTGAAGAAATCGCTGCAGAAATTCTTGGTAGAATCTCTAGAGTAATTCTTGGAGAAATCCCGGTGGAATTTCTGGATAATTCCTGGAGGAATTCCAAGAGAAATACCTAGAGAAATCCCTGGAGGAATTTATTGAAGATTCACTTGAGAAATCCCAAGAGGAGTCCCTGGAAAAATCTTTGGGGAACCCCTGTAGATATTTCTGGAGGAATGCCTGTAGGAATTTCTGGAGGACTCTCTAGAAGAACTTCTGGAGGAATCTTTGTTAGAATTCCCGGAGGATGATGATGAACCTGGGCTTGTTAGTGGAATGCCTATAAGTAAAAATAAAACCGAGTTTCGTATGTTCCTTTTAACAAGTATTTAACCCAATTTTATTTTTAGACTTCCTGAAGAATTTGGAAGAATTCTAGAAATCGCGGAGGAATTTTAAGAGTTATTCTTGGAGAAATCATAGAAAGAATACAAAGCGAATCCCAAGAGAAGTTTCTGAAGAATTTACAGAAGAAAGAACTGAAGAAATCACTGAAGGAATTCTTGGAGAAATCCTGAAGAAATTCCAAGAAGAATTCACGAAGGAACTCCTGTTGGCATCCCTATAGCAGAAATCCCTGGAGGAATTCCTGAAGAATCCCAGAAGCAATCCCAAGGGAAATTCCTAAGCGAATCCCGAAACAGTTCTAAAACACGGCGTGGAAAATTATTAATAGCGGCGCGCCGAGTCAACTTAACTGGCGGCGGCGGCGTAGAAAAATACTCTGTTCTCCTTGAATATACAGTTCAGAAATTAATATTCATTCTTATTCATTTGTATGTATATTACCATTATGAAACCTATCAGAGGGCCACATTCCAGAACATTCCAAAATTCGTTCGCGGGCCGCACAAAATCTTCTTAAGGGCGGCAGGTGGCCCGTTATTTAGTAATCACTAACATATTAATGCCGACATTAATAACACTTACCCAATAGATGGACCGCAACAGCCGGGGGCATCACGAAGATCCCGACCAACCAATCGGCTACGGCCAGGCTCATCACGAAGCAGTTTGTCACGGTCCGCAGCCGCCGGGTGGTAATCACCGATAAGATCACTAGCGTGTTGCCGATCACAGTCACTACGATCAGTAAGCAAAATAATATCACAACGACACAGTCCTGCCAGTTGGCAATCAGCAGCTGCGTGGCCGCCCCGTCCCCGATACCGATCCCGACCGTTCCGCCACCAACGCCACCACCGATCGCGTCCATCGTTTTCGAAACTTCCAATTTCGGACCGAACCCATCGTCACTCGCGATCCCACCTCCGCCGCCGGTTGCACTACCGAACGCACTCGTTGCCAGTTCCGCCAGGTTGCGACCGTCGCAGTTGAACCTTCCATCGGTGGACGAGTGGTTCCGCGATTGGTGTTGGTGATCGTCAAACGCCACCGCCACGGCCGTTGTTGTTGTTGTGGTTGCACTCAGTCCAATAGAGCTATTGCCGCCACTGGTGCTAAAGTTGAGCGATAACAATGCACTGAAATTGACACTGCTGGGCACCGCGCCTCCCCCCGATCCCCCCACACTGACAAGGTCCGTCAGAAATTTCGACAGCTTCGTTGTGATGGTGGGAAGCAATAGCAGTGGTTGATGGTGAGATGCTGCCGCTGCCGCTGTACTGAATTCGGCTGGTTGTTGTTGTTGTGAGTAGTCACCGTCGTCTCCGGCGGCGCTGAGTTGAAGCAATAGAGTGGCACATCGGTCATCGAGGCGATTCTCCATCTTAGTAGTGGTGGTGGTAGTGGTCACTCAGCGGCATTGCTTCGGTGGACGACGGATGATGCATTTTTCGTTCGGGTTGTTCTAGTACTGCATGCACGCGCGTATACTGAAATAAAGATGGAAAGAGAAAAGAATGCTGAATATATGACGCATTATTGTAGCAACAGTAGACTAATTAAGGAGAGTTGTTTCTATTGATTACATGTAGTATAGTCAACCTTTGATAACCCATTTTAGGTGATTAATCATATTGGTATGATAAGATTATAATGTACGAGAACCGAAAACCGCTTGCAAGCCGCTTTGTTCGATTTGACGTTATTGCCTTGCGACCAGACAAACGTGTGGGTGTTTGTGGGATGCAGACATTCAATATATTTTCCACACATTTCTAATAGAAGTATTAGCAGAAGCTCCATACATTTAGCCACTCTACAAATAAATAAATTGCACCGTTGCGTTGGGGGATTTTCCTTATCGTTTGGTTTGACTGTTTGCTATCTGGGCAAATAAATTACCGTAATCGGAATCGATAAATTAGGGAGGAGCAATAGCAATTGAAGGCATCATAAATTAACATATGGTGGGTTCATTAGTACTATCATGAACGCACAGGGAACATTAGAGATGACCAACAATAAGTTTATGCAGTTTATGGGCCGTGCCTGAGATACACGGAAACAGTTATGAAATCCCATTGAAACTAAAAATCCCATTTGAAGAGTCCATTTCTGAGGCCATTGGGCTGCAGATTGGCGAATCGACAACCTCGAAGGACAACCTGGAAGGAGCGTCAAACACACTCAGCTCTGGTCCCCACAAGTTCCTACCTCATACTTCCATTGGTCAATCGTTGACAAAGACCACCAGTTAAGAGTTGCGTGGGTGGTGCGGCTGGGTACTGTCTGACTTCAGTAAGATTGAGGAAGTGGGGCAGCTGAGACAGGAGTCTCAGGGACATGACGAACTCCTATCCTGAGAATCAGCTATGTAATTACCGGCTTAGAATATGTAGCAAACTTGCTCCCGCATCACACCTTCCAAAGCGATGTGGAAGAGTAGGCATGAGAGTCCGTCACCTTTTCGCAGTCCCCAGCGAGATTCAAATGAACTTGATAGCTCACCCGAAACCCTTACGCAGTTTTGCACACTGCCCATCGTTGCTTTAATCAGTCTAGTCAGCTTCCCAGGAAAGCCGTTTTCGTCCATGATTCTCCATAGCTCTGCGCGGTCGATACTGTCGTATGCCGCTTTGAAGTCGATGAACAGGTGATGCGTTGGGACCTGGTATTCACGGCATTTCTGGAGGATTTGTCGTACGGTAAAGATCTGGTCCGTTGTCGACTGGCCGTCGATGAAGCCGGCTTGATAACTTCCCACGAACTCATTTGTTTTAGGTGACAGATGACGGAAGATGATCTGGAATAGCACTTTGTAGGCAGCATTCAAAATAGTGATCGCCCTGAAGTTCTCACATTCCAAATGGTTGCCTTTCTTGTGAATGGGTCAGATTACCCCTTCCTTCCACTCCTCCGATAGCTGTTCGGTTTCCCAGATCCTGACTATCAGCCGATGCAGACAAGTGGCCAACTTTTCTGGGCCCATCTTGATGAGTTCAGCTGCGATACCCGAGCAGAAGGGCATACCTTACAAATACTATGCGAAGAGCAACATGTGCTCTAATACCTAAAATTGTTATTGCTCCGTTATTCTACAAAATGTTATGAGAACATCATAATAACATTTGGAGGTATTTGAGCAGAGTTTGGTATTGTGTGGTATTTGTTGGTTTAGCAGTGAAAATAACCGAATAACAGGATTTGCTATTGCATCATGAAGTCATCGATCAAATGAAACATTTAATAACAAGAAATGTTATTAGTTTGCTATTCAATAACTTTACGATAACAAATACAGCACTTGAAATTTTAGGTATGCAATCATTATTGAAATAACAAGACTTGTTATTTTCTTGGTGTTATTTATACAAAATTTTGGTATTCGTTTTTGTTATTTTGCCTCTTATTACCACCTAATGAAGGGCATATCAAGGTATGGTAGTATTTAAGATGAATACCTTGACATGTTATTCTCTTGTTATTTTCTTCTGCTCGGGTACCATCTTTACCAGCTGCTTTGTTGGTTTTGAGCTGGTGAATGGCATCCTTAACTTCCCTCAGCGTGGGAGTTGGTTCATGTCCGTCCTCCGCTGCACTGACGTCGTCGTTTCCTCCGTCGCCGTGGGCACCCGTGCCTACGTTCTCCACGCCGTTCAGGTGCTGATCGAAGTGCTGCTTCCACCTTTCGATCACCTCACGTCCGTCCATCAAGAGGCCTCCGTCTTTATCCCTGCATGTTTCGGCTCGCGGCACGAAGCCGTTGCGGGATGCGTTAAGCTTCTGATAGAACTTCCGTGTTTCTTGGGAACGGCACAGCAGTTCCGTTTCTTCACACTCCGCTTCTTCCAGGCGGCGCTTTTTCTCCCGAAAGAGGCGGGTCTGCTGTTTCCGTTTCTGTTTGTAACGTTCCACGTTCTGTCGGGTCCCTTGCTGCAGCATTACCGCCCTCGCTGCGTTCTTCTCCGCTAAAACCGTTTTGCACTCTTCGTCGAACCATTCGTTCCGTCGATTTCGTTCCACGTATGCTATGGTGCTCTCGACTGCGTCGTTGATGGCTGCTTTCACTGTACTCCAGCAGTCCTCTAGAGGGGCCTCATCGAGCTCGCCCTCGTCTGGCAACGCGGCCTCGAGATTCTGCGCGTATGCTGAGGTGCATTCGGTTGTTTCAGTCGCTCTAGGTTGTGCAGTCGCCGATCGCCGGTACCGTGTATTGTTGATGACGGAGAGTTTTGGGCGCAGTTTGACCATCACCAGATAGTGGTCGGAGTCAATGTTGGTGCCACGATAGGTCCTGACGTCGATAATGTCGGAGAAGTGCCGCCCATCAATCAGAACGTGGTCAATTTGAGATACCGTCTGCTGTGGTGATCTCTAGGTGTCACGATGAGGGAGGCTGTGTAGGAAAAAGGTGCTACGTATGGGCATGTTTTTGGAGGCGGCGAAATCAATGAGTCGTAGGCCGTTTTCGTTCGTCTGCTGGTGGACGCTGAACTTTCCAATTGTCGGTCTGAATTCCTCCTCCTGGCCTACCTTAGCGTTTAAATCTCCTATGATGGTTTTGACGTCGTGGCTTGGGAAGCAGTCCTTGTCATCATCAGCGCTTCCGGAGTGTGGGCGTGCACGTTTATTATGCTGAAGTTGAAAAATCGGCCCTTGATCTTTAACCTGCACATTATTTCATCGATCGGCCACCAACCGATCACGTGCGTTTGCATATCACCTTTCACGATGAAAGCTGTTCCTAGCTCGCGTGTGTTTCTGCAGGTCTGGTGAATGGTATGATTAGCTCTGAATGCTACGATGCCGAACCCGCGGTCCTTCAGTATATCAGTGAGTATGCGGGTGCTCCCAATGAAGTTCCACGTACCGCGTGAGATCGGTAGTTCCACGTACCAAGTTACCAATAGCAAGTCCTTTTTGTTCAATGGGTCGTTGCCGTTGGTCTCGGTTCGTATTATTATGTTGTTGATTTTTCGTTACAATGGTTTTTCACGGCTGGCTCGTAAGCCCTAACACTAACCCCTTACTCTCCGGAGGATCATAGCGCACAGTTGAGCTTTGAGTCGTTCCCAGGCACTCGGACGTTGATCAGCCGCCCCTAACATGGGGATCAGACACTGTTGTGGCCGCTCCTCCTGGAGATCAGACGCTCAGGCAAGCCCCCCCCCCTTCCATGTCAGCCTACGACCAAAGTTCCCACCGGGGTTGGTTACTAAATCTTCCTCAAGGTTTCTCGTAGTTTCCAGCCGGTACCACGCAGAGTAAGATATAGGAGTTGCTGGGCAGAGGCTAGTGGATCACAATAGGATCGGGATTGCGCAACATATCCATCCTTTACCGTGCAAAGACAACCGAGATCGAAAATCTCAGAATCTCCACGATTGCACACTTGAAATAGAATGCCGAGATCGGCTGTGCGGATCTCCGCTAAAGTTCATTGGCTGAAATCTCGGCTAAACGCTTGACGTTTAATGTTTGATTATAGCGGCACCCATGGGTGCTGCTATGAATAAACTTGACTTTTTGCTGCACGCGGAGGTCGGTCCACTCAATAATGAGCAAGATCTACTCAAATTTGTATTTATCCCATGGCACTCCTAAAGTGAGCAAGTGGGGCCTTACTCATTTTTGAGCAAATGCTTGAAAGCCAAAGCAGCATGAGTAAGCTTCACACATTGAAGCGTTTCGTCACCATTCCGGAAGAATGAGTAACTGTTACACATAAATGCGAATGCTTCGCTTGCTTCGGAAATGTGTGATAGTTGCTCATTTTAAAAAAAATTGATTATTTTTCTAAACTTTTGAATAAAAAAAAAACAGTAATTTCATTTCATTAAAAGTTTAATACTATAAATAAAATTAATATATATTACTTAATATAAATTCAGTTGTCGCATGTATCGATGACCATTGCATACGAGTTCCAGCGAGGTAGTTTTTCACCTAAATCAAATAAAAACTTAATTTAATAACTTATTTCAATTTATTTTTAATTGATTAATTACTTTCTGGGATCATCCTTGGGATCATTAGGGACTGTTCATAAACCACGTAGACCAAATTTTGGCCATCTCAGACCTCCTCCTCCCCTGAGGGTCTGAGATGGCCAAATTTTGGTATACGTGGTTTATGAACAGCCCCTTACGAAGAAAAAAGTTTTCATTTATTTTTTTTGTTGATAAAAATTGACAAACGCTCGCTTTTTGGAGCGTTTGTCAACACAAGGCAAGAACTCATGAATGTGTAAATGGCCATCAGCTCACGGTGTGAGTAAGACGTACACATAATTTTCACACATTCTCCCGGATTTGCGCACGCTATGTCCAAAGAGAAGTATTATGGAAAATGAATGTACCCCAAATGTTATTGTCTAAGATGATAGGTTTGGACCTCTAGTTTCAGAATCTGTGCGGCTTAAAATATTTCATCTTGGGTTTTTTGATATTTTTGATTTTTGTTCCTATTTTCCCAAACAAATGTCGAAAAAAGTCATTTTAAGGTGAATTTCATCCCATATATAAATGTATGGGAAAAAAACCCAAGATGGATGATTTTAAATTGCACATAGGGTAAACAGGTATAATATGCCCCCCCTAAGCAGAAATGGCAATATATCTGAAACTGGCGCCTTACTTCATCTATTGTTCACTGCAAATCGTTGTTACTAAAGTTAGTGAATTGTTGCATGCGAACTTTGCCTTTGGAGAGTTGGCTATGGAAGATTTGAAACGTTTTTCGAAAACGTTCCAAAATTTGCCTTTTCAAAACAAACGGGGCAATACGCCCCATCAAAAGAAAAACGTCCAGCCCCGTGATAAAACTGTCCCAGGGGATAATTCCACCACATGCTTATCCTAGAAGGGTCTTTCAACAAGTGTTTAACTGCATAAAAGTTGCAAAGTAACACAAGCGAACAGAACTAGCTTCGTTTACAATGAAGTCAGCTCACAAGAGGTAAAATATTACGCCAAAAGCCTCGATTTCAGACTTTTTGATATTTTTATTGCTTTTCTGTACCAATCCGCTAACCGACCAGCTTGATGGCAATAATTCTTCAATATTTGAGATTTCCAATCGATCACGCATGCGAAAAGCGCTGGAATCGCTAGAAAATGAAGAGGGGCGTTTTGCCCCGGTGGGGCGCATTATACCCTTTTACCCTATTCTGAATCTAGAGGTCCAAAAATGCGGTTCAAGCGAAAAAATTGGAGGTACATTCACATTCACTTTTCATAATACTTTTCTTTGGACATAGCGTGTTGCAGCGATGCTCCACAGTGAGTAACTGTTACACATGCGATGTGCGGAGCAGTTTAAGCGTGTGATATCTTAGTTGAATTGCGTTTACCGAGTGCTCGGCTGTGCGAATCTCGGCAAAAGAATAGAAATTAGCCGAGCTCAACTGAGTGTGTGCCTCAAGGAAGGAATTCAGTAGGGTAGGGTACATTATTGGTTTGGAAGTCATCAATGTTTGGTGGTGTGATCTGACAATGGAACAGTATTCATAATCCACCAAACAAACCGTTCTCTTATATTTGAAGTCCTGCAATTTCTTCTCCTCGGATTGCTCGTGAGACTCCTCCTTCTGGAAGGATGCATTCTTCTCCAGGAACTAAATGAGCACCAGTGATTATCTCAGAAATTCTCGCAGCCCTGCATGAATTCCTTCTGGTGTGCTTTCAGGAACTGCAACAGGGATTATTCCAGGAATTTCTCAAAGAATTCCTGCACGAACTCTCATTGGGATACCTTCAGAAATTACTCTTGGAACCCCTTCCAGAATTTCTCCTTGGATTTTTTTTTCAATTTCAGAGACTCGTTAACAAATCTTTCCATTTCTCCCCTTCTCTTCTTTCTTTGGATTCCCTTATGAATCCTTTCTGGGACTTCCTCCTGAAATGTGTTAAGGAACTCTACCAGGGATTCCTTCAGGAACTCTTCCAGGGATTCCCTCCAGAATTCCTTCTGTAATTCTTTTAGGAACTGCTCCAATGATAACTTAAGGAATTCTTCTAAGGATTCCTTCACGAACTTTACTAGGAAGTCCTCTCACGATTTACGATTTACGATTTACGAATAAATCCAGATTTTTTCAAGATTTACTCCAGCGATTACCTCAAGCATTTTTTTTATGATTCCTACTCCAGGGATTATTTCAGTAATTCCTCCAAGGATTCCTCTACGACATGGTTTCCCAAACTGTGGGTCGCGACCCCCCAGGGGGGTCGCCGGCCTTCATGCAGGGGGTCGCGAAGGATAGTTAAATATTTTACTGTAACAGACAACAAATGAGGGAATTTCTATGGGGGGTCGCGAAAACCACATCTGCTGACAAAAGGGAGTCGCGCGATCTGAAAGTTTGGGAACCTATGCTCTACGAATTCTTCTTTGGAATGCTTCAAGACCTCTCTCTGAGATCCCTTCAAAAATTCTTCCAGGGCCTCCTCCAGGAATTTCTCCAGGAAATCCTCCAGAAACTCCTACAGAAATTCTTCCAGAAGCTCCTGTAGGAACTCTTTTCCTTCAGGAATTTCTCCGGAAATACTCCAGGAACTCCTCCAGGTATTTCTCCAACAATTCATCCAGGGATTCCCTCGAAAATTCCTTCAGGGATTTTTTAGGAACTGTTTCAGGGATTTTTCCAGGAATTCCTTATATGATTCCTCCAAGAATATGATTTTTAAATAGGTAAATAAATAAACTTTATTTTTTGTATAGTGAAAATGAAAAAAAAATAGATCTTCGTTGACTAACAATAACTGATATGTAGCATATGTATATGCGTTGCATTGTTTGTGTGTGCCTTGATAAAGTATTTCGTACAAAGACATGTTGAAAGATTTATAACTCCAGAAACGCGTTTTAAGCGCTACAGCAGATCAAACCATAAGAATTAAACCACCGAAAAAGCACATTATTTCCAACACGATGAATCCTCGCCTTCCCTAGGGGCATTTCAGGTAAAAATTGAGCTAGAACCCACCTCATTGCACGTTTTGCTTTTAAGTTTTGGTAAGCACTCGTTTGCCAAGTACATCGAGAAAAATCTTCTAAAGTACCTAGGTATCTCGTGCAAGCAGATTTCTTTTCAATTTTTCATCACATACACGCTGGCATTGTTCCGGAGAGCAAGCGAAAAAAAAATAATCCATTTCTAATTTTGTTCACACACAATGAGATGAAGGGTTCAAATACGGCAAAATGTTATTGCGACTATAACAAATTACAAATGCTCCATAGAAAATCAAAAAGCGCTCCCTAAAGAATGAACAAATGTTCCATGAAAATGTGCAATGTTACCCATACATAATTGAAAACGTTCCATACTTTATAGAAAATGTATAGGTGAAACATGAAATTTTCTCATTGAAAGTGCAATTTTGAACCAATAAATAATACTGAAATGCTCCATACTAAAACACAAATGCTCCATAATAAAATGCAAATGCTCCATAGAGAATTAAAATTGTACCCATAGTAAATTGAATATTGCTCCATAGAAAAATTAAATTGCACCATAAAAAATTGAAATTGCACCATAGAAAATAGATTAATGCTCCATAAGTATCAACAAACGCACCATATAAAATATAATTTGCTCCATAAAAAATTGAAAATTCTCCATAACTTTAAACATCTGCACCACTAAAGTAGTGCTACGTAAAGCAGTTCACCACTACCGAATTTAAATTACGACAATATGGAGAATTTTCAATTTTTCATGGAGCAATTCATATTTTGTATGGTGCAATTTGATAATACTTATGGTGCATTTATCTATTTTCTATGGTGCAATTTCAACTTTTTATGGAGTAATTTAATTTTTCTATGGAGCAATATTCAATTTACTATGGGTACAATATTAATTTTCCATGGAGCATTTGCATTTTATTATGGAGCATTTGTGTTTTAGTATGGAGCATTTCAGTATTATTTATTGGTACAAAATTGCACTTTTAATGAGAAAATTTTATGTTTTACCGGTACATTTTCTATAAAGTATGGGACGTTTTCAATTATTTATGAGTAACATTGTACATTTTCATGGAACATATGTTTTTTGTCTATGGAGCGTATCTGTTTGTTTATGGGTGCAATAAATAGGCTGCCGTTCAAATACCTACCCATTTCCGACAATTTTGCAACGTTGTATTGTCCACCGAAAATATTTAGGTATATGCTCTTCGCTGTTCCGACTGTTCCAGTTTACTGGTGGCGCGGGAGTTTACCCAGAAAATGAGCTTCAAGTGCAACACAAAGCAATTCGCATCGAATTTTCAAGAATGAAGGCGATGAAAATTTTTTACTAAATTCAATTACTCGCCGAAGCTGGGTGTTGGATTGTGAGAATCGAAGAGGAAAATTTCAGCAACAAACTAAATTGCAGTTTGTTAAAAGCAAAATTCAGAGGAACTCATGTAGATGATGAAATAGGCTCTTATTTCGGCGATGGTACAAATGTCCCAAATGTTTGATTTGTTCCTTCTAGAGACGGCTATCTGAATCCTGATACCAATTGTAGACTTTAAATTGTTGTACGGTCGATTTTGTTCTGCTAAATTTCTACATCCACATCGTCATATAGCATCTTCATCTTAGTTCCCATTGGGACAACAAATGCTTCCACGAGAAAGACCTTTTTAGTGCAACCATTACAAAAATTGATAGCATTTCCTGAGAGAAAGGTTTTCCGGCAAGTACCAGTCTAGACATAGTTGGAGACAGTTTTACTACTGGCAGCGAGATTAATGCGAATGGGGCGGCTGTAGCTTTCCCAAGGAAATGGATTTTATTCTCACAACTGTAATTACATTCACCGAAAACTCCGAAAGCATGGAATTCAACTCCGTTCAAATTTACTGCCTTGAAGCGTTCCATTCCATCAGCAGATAAATTCCGTGAAACAATCCAATCCACTCGATGAGGACGCTCTTCGATTATCAACCACACTCCTTTATCGCAGCATCATAGTACCTAACCCAAGCGTGCCATCCGTTTGAATGCTATCTACAGTTGTAACTAACGACCCGGAGCAAAATGTCAATCACCAATTGGTTCGGTCTCCATCCCAGGCGTCCCCACTAATGATGGGCAAAGGGAGTGGGTTTCTGTAGCACTGTACTCTCCACGAGGTACACAATGATAATAATTGTGATGACATAATTGACCTGTAGCATGACAAGTGTCTATCGGTTCAACAACGCGGGTTAATTTGGGTGAACCACCATAAAACTGATATGCTAGACAGATCCGTTGAGCGCATCGTTCCCAAATCCTTCTGGGTACTGGGGATTTTTCTTTTATTATCGTTCAAAAAATCATAGCTCAAGAACGAAGCATTGTAGGCACTGCCTTTCTCGTTCACCTTAAAGAACTGAAAGGCTATATGTTCACTCAGAAAACGAATTTACGATAGAAGGATCGGATGGTCAAGTCACATATACCAATCAACTCAGTTCGACGAATTGAGATGATGTCTGTGTGTGTGTGTGTGTGTCTATGTATGTCTGTGTACAGAAAAGTTCACTGACTTTTAAGTCATTTCCCATAGGCCGATTTTTCGGATTATAGCTCGAATCGAACCGGTAATTTATTGTACCGTATTGTTTGCTATTAAAAATGGTCCGAATCGGTCAGGGAGTTCCGGAATTATAGCCAAATCAGTGATCCGGACCAGCACCGCGGTGAACCGGTAGAACTGGCCGTATATCAAACTGAACCAAGTCCCATCACGTGACACATCAAACTGCGGCGATTTGTGTAACCTTTAGCATGGTTGACGAATTCTGTGCGGAAATCATCACTGGGCACCGTAAGTTCCACGATGTCGGCTCAAAATTCAAGACGGCGGTCTAAACTCCAAGATGACGGCTCCAAATTCAAGATGGCGACTGTTTAATGGAGTTTTAGGCCCTAAAATCATGCAATATGGGTATATTTGGTATAAGAAAGATGTCTGGAGTCCAAAAATGGCAATCAGAATATCAAAGATGGCGGTCTAAAATCACACACAAAGTATCTTCGTGTTTGCCACACGATATACGCATACAAAATAATCATTGGCAGAGGAGGCTCTCAGGTAATAACTATGGAAGTGCTCACAGAACACTAAACTGAGAGCCAAGCTATTTCACAGTGGGGACGTACCGGCAAGAAATTTCGACCTAGTGACCATTCAGCTACAATACAACAGGAACAACAGAACAGAGATCCTATTTCCTATCGTCACCTCGATAATGTTCGTTCAGGAATCACCACTCATTACCCGGATAGGGCACCAGAATTATGGGATAGCCTCCCAGATGGCATGCAAAAGTCCCATCGCCGCCAAGAGCATGAAATAACAAGGCCTGTATTATGCTATAACGATAGATCAGGAAGCTTTCGACTCTTATCACCACCCACCACTGATAAGAGCGAACTGCTGCCTCAGATCTGTACCTGCGGGGATAGGTAATCATCGATCGTACTTCGATAGCAGTCTCCGGGTTAATACAAAAAAGACCACCTCGCAGACGTTCAGTGTGCCCAAGTTATAAAGCCTGATCGACAACTTGTGAACCGTAGAACCTGTAACCGTTGTTACAAGGTTCGTATCAGCTTTTAAATATGCACCATGTTAGTCAAAGGTTCAGATACGTTACCAAACTTTAGCGATTGGAAAACCACTGGGTTGCAACCAACTACAGCCAAACATGGCGTGAATCAAGTCATAGATGATGACTTCACGGAACTTGGGAGATGGTTGAAGGGTTCAAAGGTCTTTGGGTGGGCGGCCATCGCCCACTTTGAAACAGGCGAGCGCGTAGATCGGATGTGCTGAAGTAATTGTGGAGTGTTCGAAATAATTGATTGTGCCAGAAGTGAAAAGTGCCAGAGTTAACCTGCATCCAGGTAACTCAGTCCTCCAAAATCCTGATGGATCATAACTGACCCTGCAATGTCCTTCAATAGGACCTTTTTTCGGTTTCTTTGAAAACTAGCCTTCCGATTGGTGTGTCCGAGTACCGCCAGTGCACGCCACGATTTTGGTTTCCATACATACATTTATTTGTTCAACATCTCATTTAAGACAAGACATAATCAATAAAAGTACGCCACAATACTCGTTTTGTGGCTGCCGCTCTCCATCCTCGGTCGCGCCCAATGCTCTCAAGGTCACGCTCCACCTGGTCCGCCCATCGTGCTCTCTGCGCTCCACGCCTTTTTGTGCCAACCGGATCAGTTGCAAACACCAACTTTGCAGGGTTGTTGTCCGGCATTCTTGCAACATGCCCTGCCCACTGTATCCTTCCGGCTTTGGCCACCTTCTGGATGCTGGGTTCGCCGTAAAGTGCAGCGAGCTCGTGGTTCATCCTTCTCCGCCACACACCGTTCTCCTGCACGCCGCCGAAGACCGTCCTTAGCACGCGTCGCTCAAAAACTCCGAGTACTTGCAGGTCCTCCTCGAGCATGGTCCATGTCTCGTGCCCGTAGAGGACCACCGGTCCTATTAGCGTTTTGTACATGGTGATTTGGTACGTAGGTGACTCTTTTTCGACCGCAGTTTCTTCTGGAGCCCGTAGTAGGCCCGACTTCCGCTGATGATGCGCCTCCGAATTTCACGACTCACATTGTTTTCAGCCGTCAGTAAAGATCCGAGGTAGGTAAATTCCTCCACCACCTCGAAAGTATTTCCGTCTATCGTAACATTACTACCCAGATGAATCCGGTCGTGTTCGTTTCCGCCTACCAGCATGAACTTTGAGGCATTCACCACCAGTCCGATCTTTGCTGCTTCGCGTTTGAGGCGGTCGTACAGCTCTGCCACCGTTCCACATGTTCTGGCAATAATGTCCATGTCGTCCGCAAAGCACACAAATTGACCGGATTTTGTGAAAATCGTTCCCCGGCTGTTGAGCCCGGCTCGTCACCACACACCTACCAGAGCGATATTGAAGGGTACGCATGAGAGTCCATCACCTTGTCTCAGTCCCCGGCGAGATTCGAATGCACTGGATAGTTCACCCGAAGCCCTTACGCAGTTTTGCACACCGTCCATCGTTGCTTTAATCAGTGTTGTCAGCTTCCTAGGAAAGCCGTTTTCGTCCATGATTCTTCATAGCTCTGCGTGGTCAATACTGTCGTATGCCGCTTTAAAATCGATGAACAGGTGATGCGTTGGGACCTGGTATTGACGACATTTCTGGAGGACTTGCCGTACGGTGAAGATCTGATCCGTTGTCGACCGGCTGTCGATGAAGCCGGTTTGATAACTTTCCACGAACTCATTCGTTTTAGGTGACAGGAGGATGATCTGGGATAGCACTTTGTAGGCAGCTTTCAAAATAGTGATCGCCCTGAAGTTCTCACATTCCAAATGGTCGCCTTTCTTGTGAATGGGACAGCTGTTCGGTTTCCCTGATCCTGACTATCAGCCGGTGCAGACAGGTGGCCAACTTTTCCCACCTTGATGAGTTCAGCTGCGATACCGTCTTTAACAGCTGCTTGGTTGGTTTTGAGCTGGTGAATGACATCCTTAACTTCCCTCAGTGGGTGAGTTGGTTCATTTGCTTCCGCCGCTGCACTGGCGTCGTCGTTTTCTCCATTGCCTTGGTCTCCCGTGCCTACGTTCTTCACGTCATTCAAGTGCTGATTGAAGTGCTGCTTCCACCTTTCCACCTTCGTCTTTATCCCTGCATATTTCGGCTCGCGGCACGAAGCCGTTGCGGAATGCGTTGAGCTTCTAATAAAACTTCCGTGTTTCTTGGGAACGGCACAGTAGTTCCATTTCATCGCACTCCGCTTCTTCCAGGCGGCGCTTTTTTCCTGAAAGAGGCGAGTCTGCTGTTTCCGCTTCTCTTTGTAACGTTCCACGTTCTGTCGGGTCCCTTGCTGCAGCATTACCGCCCTCGCTGCGTTCTTCTCCTCCAAAACCGTTCTGCACTCTTCGTCGAACCAATCGTTCCGTCGATTCCGTTACACGTACACGATGGTGCTCTCGGCTGCGTCGTTGATGGCTGCTTTCAATGTACTCCAGCAGTCCTCTAGAGGGGGGGCTCGCCCTCATCTGGCAACGCGGCCTCAAGATTCTGCGCGTATGCTGAGGCGACATCCGTCGCTCTAGGTTATACCGTGGCGGTTGCCGGTACCGTACATTGTTGATGACGGAGAGTTTTGGGCGCAGTTTGACCATCACCAGATAGCGGTCGGAGTCGATGTTGGCTCCACGATAGGTCCTGACGTCGATAATGTCGGAGAAGTGCCGTCCGTCAATCAGAACGTGGTCGATTTGAAATTCCGTCTGCTGTGGTGATCTCCAGG
Organism: Aedes albopictus; assembly: GCF_035046485.1. NCBI lineage: Eukaryota > Metazoa > Arthropoda > Insecta > Diptera > Culicidae > Aedes > Aedes albopictus. The sequence goes on from NC_085136.1 coordinate 268,890,504, forward strand.
TGTAACGATAAGGGAGGCTGTGTTGGAAAAAGGTGCTACGTATGGCCATATTTTTGGAGGCGGCGAAATCAATGAGTCGAAGGCCGTTTTTGTTCGTCTGCTGCAGGGCGCTGAACTTACCAATCGTCGGCCTGAATTCCTCCTCCTGGCCTACCTGAGCGTTCAAATCTCCTATGATGATCTTGACGTCGTGGCTTGGGCAGCGATCGTACTCGCGTTCGAGCTGCGCGTAAAATGTGTCCTTGTCATCATTAGTACTTCCGGAGTGTGGGCTGTGCACGTTTATTATGCTGAAGTTGAAGAATCGGCCCTTGATCCTCAACCTGCACATTCTTTCGTCGATCGGCCCTCAACCGATCCGCGCCGCTGCATATCACCCATCACGCTGAAAGCTGTTCCTAGCTTGCGTGTGCTGCCACTACTCTGGTAGATGGTGTGATTACCTCTAAACGTTCGCACCATGGATCCTGTCCAACACACCTCCTGCAGCGCCACGATGCCGAACCCGCGATCCTTCAGTAGATCAGCGAGTATGCGGGTGCTTTCAATGAAGTTGAGAGATCGGCAGTATCACATACCGAGTTTCCAATCGCAAGTCCTTTTTGTTCGCTGGGGTCGTTGCCGTTGGTCTCGGTTCGTATTATGTTGTTGATTTTTCGTTACAATGGTTTTTCACGGCTGGCTCGTAAGCCCTGACACCAACCCCTTACTTTCCATAGGACCATAGTGCACAGTTGAGCTTTGAGTCGTTCTCTGGCACTCGGACGTTGATCAGCCGTCCCTAACATGGGGATCAGACACTGTTGTGGCCGCTCCTCCTGGAGATCAAACACTCAGGCAAGCCCCCCCCCCCCCCCCCTTCCATGTCAGCCTACGACCAAAGTTCCCACCGGGGTTGGTTACTAAATCTTTCTCAAGGTTGCTCTTAGTTTCCAGCCGTTACCACGCGGAGTAAGAGATAGGAGTTGCTGGGCAGAGGCTAGTGGATCACAATGGGATCTGGATTACGCAACATATCTTTCCTTTACCGTGTCAAGACAACCGAGATCGAAAATCTCAGAATCTCCACGATTGCACACTTAAAATAGAATGCCGAGATCGGCTGTGCGGATCTCCGTTAAAGTTCATTGGCTGAAATCTCGGCTAAACGCTTGACGTTTAATGTTTGATTATAGCGGCACCCATGGGTGCTGCTATGAATAAACTTGACTTTTTGCTGCACGCGGAGGTCGGTCCACTCAATAATGAGCAAGATCTACTCAAATTTGTATTCATCCCATGGCACTCCTAAAGTGAGCAAGTGGGGCCTTACTCATTTTTGAGCAAATGCTTGAAAGCCAAAGCAGCATGAGTAAGCTTCACACATTGAAGCGTTTCGTCACCATTCCGGAAGAATGAGTAACTGTTACACATAAATGCGAATGCTTCGCTTGCTTCGGAAAAGTGTGATAGTTGCTCATTTTAATAAAATTGATTATTTTTCTAAACTTTTGAATAAAATAACAGTAATTTCATTTCATTAAAAGTTTAATACTATAAATAAAATTAATATAGGTTTATTACTTAATATAAATTCAGTTGTCTCATGTATCGATGACCGGATTATCCATTGCATACGAGTTCCAGCGATGTAGTTTTTCACCTAAATCAAATAAAAACTTAATTTAATAACTTCTTTCAATTTATTTTTAATTGATTACTTACTCTCTGGGATCATCCTTGGGATCATTAGGGACTGTTTATAAACCACGTAGACCAAATTTTGGCCATCTCAGACCCCCTCCCCTTTCGTAGACTTTTGTCCATACAAAAATTTTGAAATTTGTAAGGAGCGTAGACTTTGGCCAGACACCCCCCTCCCCTCCCCACAAATAGTCTACGTGGTTTATGAACGGCCCCTTACGAAGAAAAAAAGTTTTCTTTTATTTTTTTTGTTGATAAAAATTGACAAACGCTCGCTTTTTGGAGCGTTTGTCAACACAAGGCAAGAACTCATAAATGTGTAAATGGCCATCAGCTCACGGTGTGAGTAAGACATAGGGTAATTGATCCGATCATGTAGGAGTTAAGCGCTGGGTTCATGTTTAAACCACAATTGTATCGCCCCAAGCAAACTTTTTACATGGATTGAATTGAAAATAATAAAATCCATCCTTAATCTACGGGAAAATAACGAAATATTGCCACTTTGATGTTGTTATGAGCATTTTATTCGTTTTTATCTGAAAGAACACATTGTGATCCTAATGTTGCGGTATGTGTTCCTAATGTTGCGGTATTTTGTTCCTATTGTTGCGGTATCCCATTGAAATCATATGGGATACCGCAACATTAGGAACACTACCGCAACAATAGGAACACAGCAGCAAACACATATTTTTTTTAAATAGGTTTTTGGGCAAATCTTAAGCAAACAAATGGTGCAATCTCACAATTTAAGCACCATACATCTATTAAAAATACCTTTTGGTAACATTTCAGTCGAAAAAGTGCTCAATTGCCATTACCGCAACAATAGGTACTACAACAACGATGGGAACAATTACCCTACACATAATTTTCACACATTCTCCCGGATTTGCTGCAGCGATGCTCCACAGTGAGTAACTGTTACACATGCGATGTGCGGAGCAGTTTAAGCGTGTGATATCTCAATTGAATTGCGTTTACCGAGCGCTCGGCTGTGCGAATCTCGGCAAAAGAATAGAAATTAGCCGAGCTCAACTGAGTGTGTGCCTCAAGGAAGGAATTCAGTAGGGTAGGGTACATTATTGGTTTGGAAGTCATCAATGTTTGGTGGTGTGATCTGACAATGGAACAGTATTCATAATCCACCAAACAAACCGTTCTCTTATATTTGAAGTCCTGCAATTTTTTCTCCTCGGATTGCTCGTGAGACTCCTCCTTCTGGAGGGATGCATTCTTCTCCAGGAACTAAATGAGCACCAGTGATTATCTCAGAAATTCTCGCAGTCCTGCATGAATTCCTTCTGGTGTGGTTTCAGGAACTGCAATAGGAATTATTCCAGGAGTTTCTCAAAGAATTCCTTTTTTTTTTTTAATTTCAGATTAACAAATCTTTCCATTTCTCCCTCTTCTTTCTTTGGATTCCTTTATGAATCCCTTCTGGGGCTTCCTCCTGAGATGTCTTCAGGAATTCTACCTGGGATTCCTTCAGGACCTCTTCCAGGGATTCCCTCCAGAATTCCTTCTGTAATTCTTTTAGGAACTGCTCCAATGATAACTTAAGGAATTCTTCTAAGGATTCCTTCACGAACCTTACTAGGAACTCCTCTCACGATTTCTTCTGAAACTTATCTACGAATAAATCCAGATTTTTCAAGAATTACTCCAGCGATTACCTCAAGTATTTTTTTAGGATTCCTACTCCAGGGATTATTTCAGTAATTCCTCCAAGGATTCCTCTTCGAATTCTTCTTTGGAATGCTTCAAGACCTCTCCCTGAGATCCCTTCAAAAATTCTTCCAGGGCCTCCTCCAGGAATTTCTCCAGGAAATCCTCCAGAAACTCCTACAGAAATTCTTCCAGAAGCTCCTTTAGGAACTCTTTTCTTTCAGGAATTTCTCCGAAAATACTCCAGGTATTTCTCCAACAATTCATCCAGGGATTCCCTCGAAAATTCCTTCATGGATTTTTTAGGAACTGTTTCAGGGATTATTCCAGGAATTCCTTATATGATTCCTCCAAGAATATGATTTTTAAATAGGTAAATAAATAAGCTTCATTTTTTGTATAGTGAAAATGAAAAAAATTTTGTTCACTAACAATAACTGATATGTAGCATATGTATATGCGTTGCATTGTTTGTGTGTGCCTTGATATAATATTCCGTACAAAGACATGTTGAAAGTTTTATAACTCCAGAAACGAACTTTAAGCGCTACAGCAGATCAAACCATAAGAATTAAAACACCGAAAAAGCACATTATTTCCAACACGATGAATCCTCGCCTTCCCTAGGGGCATTTCAGGTAAACATTGAGCTAGAACCCACCTCATTGCACGTTTTGCTTTTAAGTTTTGGTAAGCACTCGTTTGCCAAGTACATCGAGGAAAATCTTCTAAAGTACCTAGGTATCTCGTGCAAGCAGATTTCTTTTCAATTTTTCAACACACACACGCTAGCATTGTTCCCGAGAGTGAGCGAAAAAAAAATTCCATTCCAAATTTCGTTCACACATAATGAGATGAAGGGTTCGAATACCTACACTGAACTACAAATCAACCCAAATTTAAGTTGTTTTGACGCAATCCCGGTCTTCTGTGGAATAACTCAAATTTGCGTTAAACAGCGAAAGTGGTGAGTGAGTAGTTCTCGTTTGAGAGCGGCAAAAAAATTAACCCAGTGCCCGAGCAGGAATGAATAACTGCCACATAACTGGAGCATACCAAAGTCAGGTATCATACCAAGACAAGGTATTGGTCGGTTGTCCAGGTATTGAAAATAACTTATTTTGGTATTTGGTAGGTATTGATACAATACCTCAACGAGTTATTGATTTGGTGTTGAGGACTGATTGAGGTATTATTCGATTATGGGAAAATCGCTATTTGTATGGAAAAATCTCCGATTATTATTTAGGTATTGCCATACCTGATGTCATTATTCACGCGTTATGCACAGAATACACACCAGTTATTATTTTAGGTATTTTACCTCTTATGCAGGGCTACTTAATACCTCATTCAGGTTGTAGGTATTCGGTTTTCCATACCTGAGTTAGTTATTCTTCAGCTATTTTCTCCTGCTCGGGTGGTAAGTTATTTTCACCCAACGGAGGCCTCAAATGACGCAAATTTGGGTTAATTCAAGAAAACCCAAATTTGGCTTCTTCCACGGAAGAGCAGCGGATGCGTCGGTGCTTCTCTCTTTGTTTTCAACAACATTCCGGTGGGGCGAGGGAGAAAACAACCCAACTTTGAGTTAAAACTTTAAGCAGTTTAGCCAAATTTGAGTTTTTAAAACTTATTCTTTGGGTTATAATATTTTTCAGTGTACCCATTTCCGACAATTCTGGAGCAACATTTGAAAAGGGCATACAAGCATTGGTAAACAATGACTTCACACGTCGCTCCTGAGCCCCCATCAGCTTATTCACAAAAACTAAGACCGTTATCAGATAGAGCAAACATCGATCTTTCGGATAACGGTGTTCATTTGCGTGGGCGGGCTGTTGTTATGCCCTACGGAGTGTTTTCGAAAAAAGACACAAGACCTCTTGGGCCCTTCTCAAATGTTGCTCCAGAATTTTGCAACGTTGTATTGTGCACCGAAAATATTTAGGTATATGCTCTTCGCTGTTCCGACTGTTCCAGTTTACTGGTGGTGCGGGAGTCTACCCAGAAAATGAGCTTCAAGTGCAACACAAAGCAATTCGCATCGAATCATCCAAGAATAAAGGCGATGAAAATTTTTCACTAAATTCAATTACTTGCCGAAGCTGGGTGTTGGATTGCGAGAATCGAAGAGGAAAATTTCAGCAACAAACTAAATCGCAGTTTGTTAAAAGCAAAATTCACAGGAACTCATATATGTATTATTATGGGGATGGTTTAAATGTTCCAAATGGTTGATATCGTGGTCCTTGAGACGCCTATCTGATTCCTGATATCAATTGTAGACTTAAAATTGTTGTTCGGACGATTTTGTTCTGCTCAATTTCTACATCCACATCGTCATCTGGCATCTTCATCTTAGTTCCCATTGGGACAACAAACGCTTCCATGAGAAAGACCTTTTTAGTGTTACCATTACGAAAATTGATAGCATTTCCTGAGAGAAAGGTTTTCCGGCAAGTACCAGTCTAGACATAGTTGGAGACAGTTTTACTACTGGCAGCGAGATTAATGCGAATGGGGCGGCTGTAGCTTTCCCGAGGAAATGGATTTTATTCTCACAACTGTAATTACATTCACCGAAAACTCCGAAAGCATGGAATTCAACTCCATTCAAATTTAGTGCCTTGAAGCGTTCCATTCCATCAGTAGATAAATTCCGTGAAACAATCCAATCCACTCGATGAGGACGCTCTTCGTTTATCAACCACACTTACTCCTTTATCGCAGCAAAATACCTAACCCAAGCGTGCCATCCGTTTGAATGCTATCTACAGTTGTAACTAACGACATGGAGCAAAATGTCAATCACCAATTGGTTCGGTCTCCATCCCAGGCGTCCCCACTAATGATGGGCGAAGGGAGTGGGTTTATGTAGCACTGTACTCTCCACGAGGTACACAATGATGATAATTGTGATGACATAATTGACCTGTAGCATGACAAGTGTCTATCGGTCCAACAACGCGGATTAATTTGGGTGAACCACCATAAAAAACTGAAATGCTGGACAGAGGGGTTCCCAGGAGAGTTCCTTGAGAAATTCCTGGATAAAATCCTGGAGGAATGCCTGAAGCAATTCCTGTAGGTATTTCTGTGAGAATTACTGGATTAATTACTGAAGGAGTCTCTAGAATTCTGGGACATTTCTATTTCTATTATTTTTATTTTTCTGAAAAAATCCCTTGAAAATTCTTGAAAGAATTTCTAGGGTAATTTCTGGAAGGGTTTTTGGAAAAATCCTCGAAGTAATTCCTGAAGGAATCCGTGGGACAACCTTTGGAAAAAATTGTGGAGAAATCACTCTAGGAATCCCCGAAGAAATTTCTTGAGAAATTTCTGGTGGAATTTCTGGAAGAATGCCTGGAGCACGCCATGAAAAATTCCTTAAGGTATTCCTGGAGAATTTTCTGGAAGAATTCCGGAAAAAAAACCTAGAGGATTTCCTGGAAGAATCATTGAAGAAATATCTGGAGGGAGAGACAACCCATTCAAGGGATCAAAGTCTCTGTAATAAAGCTATATCAATCAATATCTGGAAGATTTCCTGAAGGAATCTCCGAAGCATTTCCTGGAGGAATCCCTGAAGAAAAACTTAGAGAAATTACTGAAGTAACCTCTGGATAAATCTCTAGAAGAATTCTTGTGTTCGTGGAGGAATCCCTGTAGCAGTTCCTGAAGAAACTCCAGAAGGAATTTCGAAAGTTATTTCTAGAGAAATTCCTAAAGGAATCCTTTAGCAGTTCCAGGAGGAAGAAATGAATTGATTCCTGGAGGAGTTCCTTAAAGAATACAGGGAAGAATTCCTGAAGAATAAGAAGAGTTCCTGGAGGAACTTTTGGAGGAATTTCTAAAATAAGTTGTACCTGAAAGAATCATGGGAGGAACTCTCGAGTGGATCCCTGGAGAAATTCTTGAAGGAATCCTTGGAGGAATGCCAGGAAGAATTCCTAGAGGAATCCCTGGAAGAATTCTTGATGAAATCGTGGAGGAACTTCTTTAGGATTCCCTGTAGCAGCTCCTGATAGAATTCCTGCAGGAGTTCCTGAAGAAACCCCAGGAGGAATATCGGAAGTAATTCCAAGAGGTATTTCTATGGGAATTCCTAAACAGTCCAAGGAGGAAGTACTGGATAATTCTTGGATGAGTTCCTGAAAGAACTCAAAGAGAAACTCCTGACGAAATTCTAGAGAGAGACCCTGGGGGATTCCTTGGAGGAATTTTTAAAATAATCCCTGTAGTTGTTCCTGAAAGAATCACAGAAGAAATTCCCACGTGAATCTCTGGAGGAATTTTTGGGGGAATCGCAAATGGAGTTCTGGGAGAAATCCTGAAAGAATCCTAAGATGAGTTTGTGGAGGAACTCCTTGAGTAATCACTGTAGCAGTTCCTAAAGGAATCCCTGGAGGAATTCCTGAAAAAAAAAACCTCAAAAAGAAATCCCGGAAGCAATACAAAAGGGAATTTCTAAGGAAATCCTTAAACATTTCCTGGAGGAAGTACTGGAATAATTCCTGGAGATGTTTCTGAAAGAATTCCAAAAAGAATTCCTGGAGGAATTCTAAAAAGAGTTCCTGAGGGAGTCCTTGGAGGAATTTTTTAAAATAATCCCTGCAATTGTTCCTGAAAGAATCACAGAATAAATTCCCAGGTGAATCCCTAGAGGAATTCTAGGAGAAAAACCTGGAAGAATTTCTGAAGAAATCTTATGAGGAGCTCCTTAGGAAATCCCAGGAAAGCTTTCTTATCAAACTCTTGGAAGACTTTCTATAGGAATACCTACATAAAATGTAAAGGAAACCATGTCTGCGAATTATTGCAGGAATCTTTGGATCTTTGAAATCCCAAAATAATGTTTTGAACATGTTTTTTAAAGGAATCCCTGGATTCATTTTTAGATAATCTCTAGTAAATTTTTCTGAAAGAGTTTCTGGAAGATATTCTTGTTGAAATTCTTTGAATTATTCCATATTGAATTATTGGAACAAACTCTAGTAGAATTCTTGAAGGAATATGGGGGGAAATGCCTGATGAAATTTGTGAAGGAACACTTGCAGGAATGCCTAAAAGGATCTCTGTTGACATTCCCTTGGGAATCCCAGGAAAATTCTTGGAAGTATACTCGATAAAAGTATTGGAAACGCAACGCCTCCCCCCCTACTCCCCTCTGGCTACGCCCATGAGATCAGGATCTCGTTCAGCTAAAACTGTTGATTGGGCTAGACACTCGGCTAGTAGTATTGCAGAAGCTACACGATGATGAGACACATGATCGCATTGCTACAAAATGCCACCTGGGTTGGGGCATTTACGGCAGTACATCGACATGTTCCGTGCCCAGAGTTAGCGTCAATTTTCATACCGCTGAAGAACAGACTCCAAGCGTCCTCCTCAACGTGCAGTTGCGAGACTATTTAGCGCTTCAGAACTGCGGCACAGATTTCGGGAGATATAAGGGAGAAGTTTCGACAAATCAGGCTGCAAGCCAGTGACCGCAACGCTCAAGTATTCCTGTTCCACAACCATCCTCAAGATACGGAGCAAACCTACGCAATCGGCGTCACCATGTTAGGGTCAACCTGCTCGCCGTCGTTGGCACAATTCGTCAAGAACGTGAATGCTGAGCAACATGCTGTACATTACCCACGGACAGGAGGCTGCTATCATAGAACACCACTACGAGGATGATTACTTGGACAGCTTCAGGACAGTGGAAGAAGCTGTCCAGGTCGTAAATGAGGTCAAGCTCGTTCACTCTGACGAACTGGAAAGATCGAAACAGATTCGTCAAAGGAATTCGCCCTCGTACGAGCAGAAACAACGGAGTCAGTGCTGGGAATGAAATGGTACCCTGAAGATGATGTTTTCACTTACACATTTGCTGTGCGCAACGATTTGGAACCGAATCTCGCCGATGGACACATCCCTACGAAGCGAGAGTTTATTAAGGTGGACATGAGCCTGTTCGACCCTCTGGGTTCCGTGGCGTATTTCCTCGTGCACGGCAAAGTCGTGGATGCAAGATATTTTGGCGTCGGGCATCGACTGGGACGACAAAATTAGCGTGGAGCTCTAGTTTTGTTGACTGCAGTGGATAAGTTACTTTCCGCAATTGCATAGCTTACGCATTCTACAAACTTGAACTCCATGTATTGGTCGACGCCAGCGATTCTGCCCACGCCTGTGTCGCGTACTATCGATTATAGAGAGAAAGTGGCGCTGATCGGTGAGTAATCCAAAGTGGCTCCGTCAAAAAGTAGCGAACTTATTGCACTCTTTGACATAAAAATGTCACTTTGGGTCATTTGTTTGCAGGAAGTCGTTCTCTCTGTTTTTTTTACCACCGAACGGACGCTGCCCCAGAATCCTGGGGTCGGTGTGTCGCTGGTTTGCTTCTAGGCCGGTCTGGCACCTTTGGGTGGGGGTAACTCTGAAAAGGTGTTGAGGCCGAGATCGATGTTGACTTGATGTATCTCCGGATGACGGTTACGCTGTTTCCAGAACTGGATAAATTGAGTTCTCTTCGGGCTGGACCAACTCTTCGACGAGTGCTCCTGGTTGCGTTTCTCACACTTGAGTGAAGGAACTTTAGCCACTCAGGTGGATGACACATGATTACCAGTTACCACCACAGTTGGAACAACGGCAAAGGATGTGGCAGTTTTTGGCTACATAACCAAAGTTCAAGCAGTTGGAGCACTGCGTAACTCTCCAGTACACAGGATTGTAGTGAACCCACTCGATGGTGTGGAAGAACAAAGTTGAAGTTCTTTCATCAAGCTTGATTCCTTGGAGAAGTGGAGCCAGTGCAGCTGTTCACGGTACTTTTGGTTAGCGACAGTGACGATTGATTTTCAGGAGTTTTTTTTTCCGGCTGGAGGCCAGCTTCCTTCAACATTCTCTCGAGCTTGGTGGTGTCCATATCATCAAGGCTTTTCAGGATCACCTTGAATGGCATTTCAGCTTCCTTGTCGTGGGTGAAGCACTCCATCGAATTATTCTCCAGGCATGCCTCCAAGGCATGGTAGTGCTTGATGAAGGGATATTTTAGCCACTCGTGCACATACGCAGTGTGACCAGCAGACCTTACTTGACGTCGTAGTTCAGTCCAGAGTATAACTTCTCTAGGAAACTTTTGGTATATGGCACTGCAAGCCTCGTTTGCTAAGGACAATTGTTCTGAGTCGTTGGCGCTTCGTGGCCTTGTTGTTTACGGTTCGGACTTAGGTCGTCAGCTCTCGAACTTGGAAAATTTGTGGGTTGGAAAGTGTGTTGATTTGAGACCTGATGGTTGAACCCCTCTAGGAGGTCCCTCTGAGAGTCCACAAGAATTCCAGCCAGGATTCCTCTAGGAGACTGCGTGGTTTGTCCAAACATTTGTTCCAGAACTTTTTTCTGGGATTCCCAGTAAGCTCTTGGGATGATATTCTTACGGTTTTTTTTAAGATTCCTTCAGAAGTTCCCTCTGGGGTTATCAGGAGTTTCTTCTGAGTTTCCTTAAGAGATCTTAAGAGGTTCCGTCTAGGATTCCTTCAAAAACTCTTCCCAGGATTCCTCTAAGATCTAATCCCAGGATTCTTCCATAGATTCCTTCCTGGATTACTGTGGAAATTAAATCCGGGATTCCTTCAGCATTACTCCTTCTATGATCCCCAGCAATTTTTCCTGAGATTCTTCCAGGAATTCCTTCCGTGGTTTCTACACAAATTGGAGTTCCGGAAGAAACTTTTGAAGGAAAAGAAGAAGGAACGTGTTAGAGTTTCCTGTTAGGAAATCCTGCAGAAACTTCATTAGGAATTCCATTAACTAAAACTAAAACTGTCGTATGCCGCCTTGAAGTCGTTGAACAGGCGATGCGTTGGAACCTGGTATTCACGGCATTTCTGGAGGATTTGTCGTACGGTGAAGGTCCGTTGTCGACCGGCCGTCGATGAAGCAGGCTTGATAACTTATGTCATATGCGTGCATGTCTCCATTTAGGCGCATGCAAAATGTACGCATATCGCCTCCACTTCATCATCTTATGCAACATCTTATACGATCACTGGTTGACTGGGGACGGAAGATGATCTGGGATAGCACTTTGTAGGCAGCATTCAAAATAGTGATCGCTCTGAAGTTCTCACATTCCAAATGGTCGCCTTTCTTATGAACGGGGCAGATTATCCCTTCCTTCCACTCCTCCGGTAGCTGTTCGGTTTCCCAGATTCTAACTATCAGCCGGTGCAGACAGGTGGCCAACTTTTCCCACCTTGATGAGTTCAGCTGTGATACCATCCTTACCTCTTGCTTTGTTGGTTTTGAGCTGGTGAATGACATCCTTAACTTCCCTCAGTGTGGAAGTTTGTTCACTTCCTTCCTCCGCTGCACTGGTGTCGTCGTTTTCTCCAATGCCGTGATCTCCCGTGCCTACGTTCTTCACGCCATTCAGGTGCTGATCGAAGTGCTGCTTCCACCTTTCCACCTCCGTCTTTATCCCTGCATATTTCGGCTCACGGCACGAAACCGTTGCAGGATACGTTGAGCTTCTGATGTTTCTTGGGGTGCCGTTCTCAAGTAGTTCCATTTCTTCTCACTCCGCCTTTTCCAGGCAGCGCTTTTTCTCTTGAAAGAGGCGGGTCTGCTGTTTCCGCTTCTGTTTATAACGTTCCACGTTCTGTCGAGTCCCTTGCTGCAGCATTACCGCCCTCGCTGCGTTCTTCTCCTCCAAAATCGTTTTGTAATCTTCGTCGAACCATTCGTTCCGTCGATTCCGTTGCACGTACCCGAGGGTGCTCTCAGCTGCGTCGTTGATGGCTGCTTTCGCTGAACTCCAGTAGTCCTCTAGAGGGGCCTCATCGAGCTCGCCCTCGTCTGGCAACGCGGCCTCGAGATTCTGCGCGTATGCTGAGGCGACATCTGGTTGCTTCAGTCGCTCTAGGTTGTACCGTGGCGGTCGCCGGTACCGTACATTGTTGATGACGGAGAGTTTTGGGCGCAGTTTGACCATCACCAGATAGTGGTCGGAGTCGATGTTGGCGCCACGATAGGTCCTGACGTCGATAATGTCGGAGAAATGCCGTCCGTCAATCAGAACGTGGTCGATTTGAGATTCCGTCTGCTGTGGTGATCTCCATGTGTAACGATAAGGAAGGCTGTGTTTTGGAAAAAGGTCGTTTCGTTCGTCTGCTGGTGGGCGCTGAACTTACCAATCGTCGGTCTGAATTCCTCCTCCTGGCCTACCTGAGCGTTTAAATATCCTATGATGATCTTGATGTCGGGGTTTGGGCAGCAATCGTACTCGCGTTCGAGCTGCGCGTAAAATGCGTCCTTGTCGTCATCAGTACTTCCGGAGTGTGGGCTGTGCACGTTTATTATGCTGAAGTTGAAGAATCGGCCCTTGATCCTCAACCTGCACATTCTTTCGTCGAACGGCCACCAACCGATCACGCGCCTCTGCATATCACCCATCACGATGAAAGCTGTTCCTAGCTCGCGTATGTTGCCGCAGCTCTGGCAGATGGTATGATTACCTCTAAACGTTTGCACCATGGATCCTGTCCAACACACCTCCTGCAGCGCTACGATGGTGAACCCGTGGTCCTTTAGTAAATCGGCGAGTATGCGGGTGCTCCCAATGAAGTTGAGAGATCGGCAGTTCAACGTACAAAGTTTCCAATCGCAAGTCCTTTTTGTTCGCTGTGGTCGTTGCCGTTGGTCACGATTCGTGACACAAACCCCCTACTTTCCGGAGGACCATAGTGCACAGTTGAGCTTAGAGTCCTTCCCTGGCACTCGGTCGTTGATCAGCCACCCCTAACATGGGATCAAACGCTGTTGGGAGCCGCTCCTCCTGGAGAACAGACGCTCAGGTTTGCGGAAGCAAACCCCCCCCCCCCTTCCCTGTCAGCCTTCGACCAAAATTCCCACCGGGGTTGGTTACCCGAACTTTCCTAAGGTTGCTCATAGTTTCTGGCCGGTACCACGTGGAGGTAGGGATATGGGTACCATAAGGTGCCCAAATCTAAAAGTAAAGGATCACCATTGTACCTCTGGTTTCGGACCATAACCATCAAGGAGCTTGAAGGTTCAGATATGGCAAATCCGTTGTCTCGACTATCGCAGCCGGCAGATGGTGAGGTGTTTGATGCCGTTTCCAACGTGTATATTGGAAGCGTGACAGAACTTACAGCTGTAGATGTGGCTGTATTGGAGGGGGCCTCCAAGGAGAATCCTGAATTGTTAGTTTTAGGGGAGTGTCTCCATAAAGGAATTGGGAACTGTACTGTGGATGCAGCCAAACCGTGTCATGCGTTCCGCAATGAACTGGGGAAGTTTGGATTCATGATTGTGAGAGGTGATATAAGTATATAAGTAAATAATAAGAACACCAAGAAATAAATCAATGAGTGAAATCTCGTGTCAACTGATCCATGATTTTTTCGACGGTGAGTTTGGCGAGTCAAGAATCGCGCGTGAAGCAACTCAACCATGAGATTTGAGAATGTGAGTCTTTATAAACACTGGCCATTGGTGAACTGCAGGGACGTGGATTAGCAGGCGAGGAGTCCATACCGGACACCTCACGAATAAGTGTTTTACTACTCAAATTCCTCTGATCCTGAACTAGCACTTGCGAAGCTTAAATTAGAATCATGAAAGTCGAAAATCATTGGATCGCTCAAACTTTCTCAATCTGGTAATCCTCTTCGGGTAGCCAGTCCCTTTTGGTGGAGAATTTTGTTTTTTTTTTTCCTTCTAAACCATAGGGGGAAAACCTGCTCAATAGACACCCTAACAGGAAGGTTAGGGTAGTGTGGGGTTAAGGCCGTCTTCTACTACACTAGTAAAAGCCAGGACTACTCTCTCCTCGACCCACTAAAACACATTCCTATGGTCGCCAAACCCTACGTCTCTCCGGAGCACCAAGAAGGTATTGCTTCAGAGAGGGGCTAGTGCACATCGCACCCTCAAGGTTAGCTGCGTAGCCTAGCAGCAACGAACATCGATGACTCGCTCTGGAGAGTCCATCACGGAAACATGCTGGCGCTTAGCCAGTGTCCCGAGAATTTTGAGTCAAGAAAGGCCTAAGTGTTACTACACACGATTTTAAACGAGTCCCCAATCATTGACAATATCGAACTTTTTCTCACTCTGGTAAGCTAAATTTCCGATTACGAGAACGTTGGCATGAGTCTAGAAAAAAGGCCGAAATGCTATAACACACAATTCGGACGTTTGATTTTAACTCTTCTCCTTCTTGAACCTCATACAAGTGAGTACTAGTGAATAGTATTGGTGTTCGAAAGTAACGCGTTCCGTCTAGTCTGTTGGTTGGCACACACGGAATGCAATAGCGTATCCCTTCGCAACGGTACTGTGAAACGATGGTGGGTTTCGTCATCCTGATCATCGTCGATTCATCATCGCGATAGCTTTGGACAAGAGTGTTGTTGGATTCAGTAAGTATTTGGTCTAGTCCCACCGCAAGAGGAACACCACGACCACACTAATCGTGCTGCAAATTAGAAGATTGTGCTTATGCCAACATTTGGTGGCTCCAGAGAGGAGAGGCTACTGCTACCAACAGAGGGGGATATGTAGTGAGGTGTCTATGTATCTTTCCCTGTGGTCTGTACCGACACACTCATGTATGTAGTATTGTATTACCTCTGGATGTGTGATGTACCTTGGTTTTTCGACAGCTGAATATAAATTGTTAGTATTGAGCTACGGTGTTTTATTATATTAGGGGAACTTACGTATTTTCGGCAGTTTTGATCTCTTCGTCAGGGGTTTTTTTTTGAAACCTGTTTAACTCAGATTTGGTTCCAAATCCATTCCAATCAAGTTGAGTTTTTTAACCCAAGTTTCAGACAATTTGGTCCATAAAAACCTCCCATGACGAAGAGAAAAAACCTGCTGACAATACCCTTCGTCACCATACCTATTCACTACCACACCATGTAATCAGGATTCAACGGGTTTTAAAAAGGCATTAACCTCATTAGATAGTTTCCAACAGTATGAATTTATTAGCGCAAACTAAGAAAAATTCTCGCCATAAAATTATCACACAGAAGGCAATACATTTAGCGTACCGGTTTAATTGAATAAACATCACCCGGCTGCTGTCAGCTCATTTTCACTCGCAGTTTGGTCAACTCTCAGATTTACCCACGATAAGGATACGGAACTGCATTCCGCCCCGGCAGCCAGAAGCTCTAACAGTAGTGGAGGCACTGTTGATGATGCTTCTGCTGCTACTGCCAGTAATTAATTCAACCCGGCAAAGCATGTAATCCACTTTGAAAGGATGCTTGATGAGTGGGAATCGTTTGCATACCCTTGGCGTTGAGGTTAGTACGACTGTTCGCGTCGTCATTTGTCGTCGTCGTCGCCGCCGCCGTCATCGTGCTCGAAATGCGCTTCCACCTACATGCACACCATACGGCGAGTTGCTAGAGAGTGCTAATTTATGGTGTACGTAGATTACATGCCGCGGGGAGTTTGCTTTCTTTACTGTGCAGTATTATACATCCGCGGGAGATCTGCAAACTTATGCGAATCTACGCTTGGAAACTTGTTTGAATGAGTGATGATGTAATGTATGTGTGTATGTCAACTCGATCCAGATGTGAATTACTTCGAAGAAGTTTTCTGTGCAGAAACTACCTAATCTGAGACTACCTAACTAATGGGGTTCATTATAATGTCTATTACGAAAAGCAAGTCAATATTGAAGCAACTCGAAATCCAATTTCTAATTTGCACAGGAATAAACTCCAGGGGCAGATATCTTACGAAAAATGCCACAAAAATCGACTACTCAAAAATTTATAAAAAACTCAACAGTCAACTTCGTATTCCAACCGTAAGTGTTGCTTTCCTTAGTACAATCAAGTACTCAAGCTGCTCCGGAAATGGATTTCCGTCCAAGTTCACTACTGTGTCGCCAATCCGCAGATTATCTTCCTCATAAAAGCAACAACTTCACCATCAAGCAATCCCATCTGGAAGCAATTAATCATCTTTACTGCCACGCGACGGCCACCGACGAATAATCGTTCTTTTGGCTCCTCGCCGTCGCCGACCTTCCGCAAGACGCAATCCAACGGCAACGGCATCCAACACCTCTCCAGGCAGGCATCCTATCCGCGGTTTCACGCTACGCCACGGTATACCGCACCACCACATGAATAATAGGGGGACCGCCCGAACCGGAACAAGGCGGCAAACAACAATAAACTTCCCCAAAAAGGACAATATATTTAGTCGGTTATCTCTCGCTCTCTCAGGATAGGCTCGAACGGGGTGCAGACAGGACGACAGGACCGCATCAAATGCGAAAAGGTCACTTCCTGCGTTAACGATGACGCGGCACTATAGTGTCTACCGGATAGCTGGTCGTCCCGCCCGGTGAGACGGGCTTAACCCGTGCCGGAGCCAAATTTATTTTAATCCAATAAAATGACCTGGCACAATTTTCAAGGGGACCTGTTCGGCTTCGGCTTTGGCTCACCAACGAGACGACCGGTCGATGCTTTTTACCGGCGCGACGCGTGGGTTGTTTGGTGCTTCTTTCTTCGGGGGGATGGTTTTTTCTTTCGTGATAATTTCCATTGACTGTAATCGTGATATAATGAAATTTTGTCGGAAAATGGTTGTATTTTTGCCTTTCATCGGGTGCAAAAAGTTATGCTGAAAGGTTGTACTCTTTTGATTGAAAGTGGCAGCTCTAGTAAAAGGATTGGAAAATTTGAGCATTTCATTAAACTCCACGTAAGCCTGGTTTTGCAATTCCCAATGAATAGATTCAAAAATCCAGATTAACAAATATTGATGAAATTGCTTTGTTTTGATTAAGTACCCTGGGTTATGATACTGATACTACTAGGATTTATCTAGAAGTTCCTTGTATGAAGCCTCGTCAGGACCTATCTTGGCGCCAACATCGACTCCGACCACTATCTGGTGATGGTCAAACTGCGCCCAAAACTCTCCGTCATCAACAATGAACGGTACCGGTGGCCGCCACGGTACAACCTTGAGCGACTGAAACAACCGCCTCAGCATACGCGCAGAATCTCGAGGCCGCGTTGCCAGACGAGGGCGAGCTCGATGAGGCCCCTCTAGAGGACTGCTGGAGTACAGTGAAAGCAGCCATCAACGACGCAGCCGAGAGCACCATCGGGTACGTGGAACGGAATCGACGGAACGAATGGTTCGATGAAGAGTGCAGAACGGTTTTGGAGGAGAAGAATGCAGCGAGGGCGGTAATGCTGCAGCAAGGGACTCGACAGAACGTGGAACGTTATAAACAGAAGCGGAAACAGCAGACCCGCCTCTTTCGGGAGAAAAAGCGCCACCTGGAAGAAGCGGAATGTGAAGAAATGGAACTGCTGTGCCGTTCCCAAGAAACACGGAAGTTCTATCAGAAGCTCAACGCATCCCGCAACGGCTTCGTGCCGCGAGCCGAAATATGCAGGGATAAAGACGGAGGCCTTTTGACGGACGGACGTGAGGTGATCGAAAGGTGGAAGCAGCACTTCGATCAGCACCTGAACGGCGTGGAGAACGTAGGCACGGGAGCCCACGGCAACGGAAGGAACGACGACGCCAGTGCAGCGGAGGACGGAAATGAACCAACTCCCACGCTGAGGGAAGTTAAGGATGCCATTCACCAGCTCAAAACCAACAAAGCAGCTGGTGAGGATGGTATCATAGCTGAACTTATCAAGATGGGCCCAGAAAAGTTGGCCACCAGTCTGCACCGGCTGATAATCAGGATCCAGGAAACGGAACAGAACGAACCAGAGGAGTGGAAGGAAGGAGTAATCTGCCCCATTCACAAAAAAAGGCGTCCGTTTGGAATGTGAGAACTTCAGGGCGATCACGATTTTGAATGCTGCCTACAAAGTGCTATCCCAGATCATCTTCCGTCGTCTGCCACCTAAAACGAATGAGTTCGTGGGAAGTTATCAAGCCGGCTTCATCGACGGCCGGTCGACAACGGACCAGATCTTCACCGTACGGCAAATCCTCCAGAAATGCCGTGAATACCAGGCCCCAACGCATCACCTGTTCATCGACTTCAAAGCGGCATACGACAGTATCGACCGCACAGAGCTATGGAGAATCATTGACGAAAACGGCTTTCCTGGTAAGCTCCTCCTCTTCTTGGCGTAACGTCCTCACTGGGACAAAGCCTGCTTCTCAGCTTAGTGTTCTATGAGCACTTCCACAGTTTTTAACTGAGAGCTTCCTCTGCCAATAACCATTTTGCATGTGTATATCGTGTGGCAGGCACGAAGATACTCTATGCCCAAGGAAGTCAAGGAAATTTCCTTTACGAAAAGACCCTGGACCGACCGGGAATCGAACCCGTCACCCTCAGCATGGTCATGCTGAATACCCGTGCGTTTACCGCCTCGGCTATATGGACCCTGGTAAGCTGACTAGTCTGATTAAAGTAACGATGGACGGTATGCAAAACTGCGTAAGGGTTTCGGGTGAACTATCCAGTTCATTCGAATCTCGACGGGGACTGCGACATGCCTACTATTCAACATCGCTCTGGAAGTGCGACGAGCCGGGCTCAACAGCGAAGGAAAGATTTTCACAAAATCCGATCAATTTGTTTGCTTTGCGGATGACATGGACAAGGACATTATTGCCACAACATTTAGAACGGTGGCAGAGCTGTAAACCCGCCTGATACGCGAAGCAGCAAAAGTTTGGTAGGTGAAACCGAACACGACCGGATCCGTCTGGGTAGTAATGTTACGATTGACGGGGATACCTTCGAGGTGGTGGAGGAATTCGTCTACCTCGGATTATTTCTGACGGCTGACAACAACGTGAGTCGTGAAATTCGGAGGCGCATCATCAGCGGAAGTCGGGCCTACTACGAGCTCCAGAAGAAACTGCGGTCGAAAAAGATTCACCCACGCACCAAATGCACCATGTACAAAAACGCTAATAAGACCGGTGGTCCTCTACGGACACGAGATATGGACCATGCTCGAGGAGGACCTGCAGGCACTCGTGTGCACTTCCGTGCGACGCGTTCTAAGGACGATCTTCGGCGGTGTGCAGGACAACAGTGTGTAGCGGAGAAGGATAAACCACGAGCTCGCTGCATTTTACGGCGAACCCAGCATCCAGAAGGTGGCCAAAGCCGGAAGGATACGGTGGACAGGACATGTTACAAGAATGCCTGCAAAGTTGGTGATTGCTACTAAACCGGTTGGCACAAGAAGCCGGGAAGCGCAAAGACCACGATGGGCGGATCAGGAGGAGCGTGACTTGGCGAGCATCGGGCGTGACCGAGGATGAAAGACGGCAGCCACGAACCGTGTATTTTGGAGAAATATTGTTGATTCAGTTTTATCTTGAATGTGATGTAATACTAAATAAATGAAATGAATAAAGCTGATGGTTTCTGTTTTCGGAAAATGCTCAACTTTGGCCTCTGCATAAACGAGAAAAAAAGTTTCCAACTGCATCCGAAAATACCTCCAGCACTGCCATTCCAATCCGGAAAAATACTTCAAAAACTTCTTTTGAGGAGTTTTCATCTTCTCAGCAGCCTTTTCGGGAATTTCTGCAAAAACTCCATCGAATAATTCCAAAAGTGGTACCACCAAGGGGCTCCTTCGGAAAGTACTTCTGGTGATTCTTCCCGATTTTTTTCCAGCAGTTCTTTTCTGTGAATTTATCCAGAAGTATGGATTCTTTTAGAAATTGCATCTGAGAATTCCATCTGGGGTTTATCCAGAAATTCGTTCCAGAGTATGCTCCACAAATACCCGGAGGATTCTCAGAAGGAACACCAGAAAAAAATCCATTGGGAGATCCCCAGAAAAATCTCTGGAGAATTAACAAAATAAAATACTGGATTATTCCCACAAGGAACTCTTGGAAGAATCCGTAAAACATTTTCCCGAAGAATGTCTAGAATGAACTCATAAATGATTCTCAAAAGGAACTTCTGGAGGATTTTCTGGAAGAAATTGTGCAAGTGTTCTTGAATAAATTCCTGGGGGATTTCCTAAAGGAACTTCTCGGGAATTCCCTGGAGGATTTGTTAAAGGAACTCCTTGAGGATTTCCTGGAGGAATTCCTTGATGGCTTCCTGGGAAACTCCTGGAGGATTTGATGGATACACTCCTGAAAGATTCCGAGAAAGTGCTCATAGATGGATTTCCTGGTGGATATTCTGGATCCCGTCATGTTGACAGATAAACCAATGGGCACTTCCAGGTGGAGGGAGCACTTCGAGGGGTTGTTGTACGGAAATAATGGAAGAGCGATAGAATTCGAATCGAACGGGCAGCAGAATCTCCAACGGTAGACGAGCTGAAGACAACCATTGGAGGACTGCAGAACAACAAGGCTGCTGGGAAGGACGAACTACCGGCCGAGCTTCTCTAGCATGGCAGTGAGCAGCTGCACCTAATTGTATGAAAGATATGGGTAGATGTTGAGCTGGCTTCTAGTTGGTTAGATGATCTCATTTGCCCTATTTATATAGGAAAGGTCATCGACTGGAGTGCGCGAATTGCAGAGAAATAACCCTTCTCAATTCAGTGTACAATATTTCATCCGGGTTTCTGTTTAACAGGCTGAGGCCGGGGTCTACAGTTAGCCTAGTGGTTAAGGCTATGGATCGCCAATCCGGAGACGGCAGGTTTGATTCCCTTTCCGGTCGGGACAATTTTCTCGACTCCCTGGGCAAAGAGTATCATTGTACTTGCCTCACAATATACAAATTCATGCAATTGCACGCAAAGAAAGCCCTTCAATTAATAACTGTGGAAGTGCTTAAAGAACACAAAGTTGAAGCAAGGCAGGCCAAGTCCCACTGGAGACGTAGAGCCATAAAGAAGAAGAAGAAGGCTGAGGCCGGTTGAGGTGTCCTTCGTAGGCAGAAATCAGGCAAAGAGTTTCGCGAGGGCCGATCAACGATGGATCAGATGTTCACCTTGCGGCAGATTTGCGATAAATTTCAGTAGTACAACTTGCAAACCCATCATCTATTTATTGATTGGTGGCGTACTAATCAGTGATAAACGAGTTATGACATGGTTTTCCGGCGAAGTGTTTACCAGATGAAACTCGTAGAGGAATCCCAGCAGAAATTCCTGAAGAGAAACCATAAATATTCCAGAAGAGATTCCTGACGATATCCCTTGAAGGGTTCCTACATGAATTCAAGGAGGTATTTCTGAATGAATACTGGAGGTAATTCCAGGAGAGATTCCGGAGTGAATCCTCGTAGGAATTCCGGAAGGAATCCTGGGATGCATTTTGGTAGGAATTCCTTAATAAAATCGCAGCCCCTAAGGAACTCCTGAAGAAATTGCAATGAATTCCATAAGGAATTGCATTTGCTCAAAATTGTGCGGCTGTGGAGCGTAGAAGTGGCTCAAGATTACGCGCAGCAGTTAGCAGTGGCCCTACCAATTGAAGAACAAATTGACGCAGCTACACTTGCATATGGCTGAAGGGAGATGCGATCCTCCAAAGGTAGTGTGTGATAGTGGATTCATACGAATATATGGCGATCCTGCCGGATTAATTGCAAAAAAAAAAACCCTTGAAAGTGAATGTGGGCAAGCGGGGGCGTTCAGGGATAGAGTGATTGTGGTAGGGTATCGCGCCACTTGGGCGGTGGTTCTATATTCGTCTGTTTGCCACTATAACTCAGTCAATTTTGAACCAATTGATTTGGAATGTTGTACTCGGGTAGATACTATACCTATCTCACCACATTCCAAAAGTTGTGCCGATTGGTTCAAATTTGACTGAGTTATAGTGGAAAACAGACGAATATAGAACCACCGCCCAAGTGGCGCGATTCCCTACTACTGTGCGTAATTTATCTTTCCGGCCAAAATGATTGTGCAAAAAAGAAAAAAAAAATAGTGTGAGTGTGCTCCTGGATTTTTTGTAAGGTAGGATAAACTGACGGGCCTGAAGACTGCAGATCTAGGTCTGGTAGGTCGCTGGGTGTTTGAAAATGTTGTATATCGATTTTTCTTTAAGGACAGACTTGTTAGAATCCCAAAATGTCCGCATCAATGGTAGACTTTGGCACCTACTCACGATTTCAAGCGCACAAATCTCTTCGTAAACAAAACCAGCGCATCTGATCTTCTCATTTTAAGCTAATTACAAGTGAGCAAGAACAGAATTATAAAATACACTGTTGTTTGAAGCTTGCTTCTTGAGATTTGTGCGTCTGAAGTTCTGATGCACTGTTGAAGTGGGATTTCAAGACGTTTGTCCTTAAGTGAAGTAGCGTGCATCTCCTGACGATGCTTGAGATAGAACTCCAAATTGTAAATGCGTGTATTTTGTTAGTTTTCCGAAAGATGCCTTGACGGCTGTTCGGCTTGGTCCGCAAGCGTCGCGGCGCACTTTGTTCCCAAAAAAAGTGCTCACTACTTCCGACATGGTTCAAAAATGCGTCGCCTGTTTGTTTGTAAGTGAGACAATATTTCAATTAAAGAGACTGACGGCACCCAAATGTAGTGATATGAAGATGGTATAGTTGTAAACATGGTTTAGAACATGAATGTTCTGCCCGGCCCATCATCACGTTTTATGCGAGGTATGCACTTCAAACGGAATCGCTAAAGTAATTTCCGTTCAGTACATTATTTTTCCGTAACCGGAATGGTCAAGAAATTTAACACAGCATTTGATTTGACGTTTTGTTTCAGCTCCGTACTAATATCCGGAATAAAGCGACACTTTTTTATTTCTAGAGCGATTCCATGCCTGAATTTAACACGCATTAAGATAGATAGGCAAAGAAATTTCATGCGATCTGCATACCTACTACCCGTTAGAAGTTTTTGCATATTTTAATCAATTTAAAACATCAAATCTGTGGCATCACGAAAACATGACACACTAGATATTGATTTTCAAAATAGTAGCAAAGGTTAGCGATGTTTTAAGAATATATATTACTTAATGATTTCTTCATTAAGTCACTTAGTTGTTGTTTGATTTATCTGAAAGGGAAAAGTGGATGTACGTTGCAACTATCTGACAAAAAAAGGCTCGATGATGATGACGATGTGACGGATTCTACTTTTGGTCGATCTCGCATGATTTTAGCGATGAATCAGTTGTCATTTTCGGAAAATTAATGTTTTTGCTTGTGTTTATGCCGATGCAAGAGTAAAGTTTCAAAGCCGTAGAGAAACTTCGGGAACTTTTACATGCAATTTATTTCTTATTTAGGTTATATCCACAGCTTGTGTGCTTTCTTGTTTAAAATAAGGACAATGAATGAGTTAAAAGAATATAAACGTACATTTTGTATTGATTGAATTACTTGAGTTTCGCATTATCATATTTGATTTGCAGATCTATAGTAATTCATCATAGTGTTTGCTAGTAATTCTGCCTTATGACGGCAGTAAAAGGAAAAAAAAAACAGTCCACAACGTGACCAACTGACTGCACCTTAGCGTAGTGCTGGTACAGCCTGGACTCGCATGTTGGGTCACGACTGCGCCCCGATTAGCGAATCGTGTTCGTTCGTTGGGGCAACTGACAACTGATCAAAATGCTCTAGACATACTCGAGTAACGAAAAATACGTCACGAAACATCAACTCACATATTTGCACAAACGTTCTGTAGAAGGTGCCATGCGACTGCGGTCAGACGTCATACTCGTTTTGACATCGATTTTGACATTGACAGTGTTTTTTAGTTGGATTTTGCCACAACTAGCGATCATCAAACCATCGAGACAGCCCTCTAGCGAGCCCCCAACGAACGAATCGGCACTGTATTGGTCTCTTGGTAATAGTGAAACAAAAAAAAACAGTCCACAGCATGTCCGATAGAGCGCACCCTAGAATTTGCCTTTTGACGACAAGGAAAAACGACAACAGCGCGTCTGGATGACCGCACCATAGCATTTGCTAGTAATTGTCTCTTGGCGACAATGAAAAAATAGTCCACAGCGTGTCCGGATGACCGCACCATAGTTATTATTATTATTATTATTATTTATTAAAGAGGTTTTAACTTGAGTCATTCGCCTCTGTATCCGCACCATAGTCCACAGCGTGTCCGGATGACCGCAACCCAGTCCACAGCGCGTCCGGATGACCGCATCCTAGTCCACAGCGTGTCCGGATGATCGCAAGTTAGTCTATAGCATGCCTGGATGGCCGCATACTAGTTCACATCGTGACCGTATGACGGAAATCCACACCTAAGATTTAAATTTTGCGACCATAGATATGAATTTTGTGGGTATGGCCGGGTGACCGCACTCTGGTGTGTTGAGTGTCATTAAGACACACTTGCCATATAAGATTGTCTTGTGTCCTGTGCTCTGTACGATTAAGACATCGGATTTTTATAGATTGACAACTATTTGGTATTTTCTGCCAAATGTTGATAAAATGTGTTTTATAATGGCCTAACGTCTTTAAACATCATGTATTAGTTGGTCTTTATGGATTTTCTGATAAATTTAATAAATGAAAAAAAAAATGGCGAATGGCGATAAAGTGAGAGAATGTTCGGAGCGGCTCAGATTTTCCCGCACGAAGTGTATTAATTTTAGAACATTATCGTATTCGGAAATAACAAAGAATGATTGTGAATTCACTCATGAATGCCGTTACAAATTGATACCTCGCGGTGCGAATGAGAATCAGATAAATTCGAAGCTGGCCTTGAAAAATGAGGTCCAAACTCCTTCATGATACATCTATCCTGTCGTTAAGTTATTGGGACACTTTCATATTGTGGTCATTTCATTTATTTAGTTAACATCAAATTCATGATAATACTGAATCAACAATTTGCCGCCATAATACTCGATTTGCAGCTGCAGCTCTCCATCCTCGGTCACGCCCAACACTCGCCAGATCACGCTCCACCTGGTCCGCCCATCGTGCTCTCTGCGCTCCACGCCTTCTTGTACCAACCGGATGGTTAGCAAACACCAACTTTGCAGGGTTGTTGTCCGGCATTCTTGCAACATGCCCTGCCCATCGTATCCTTCCGGCTTTGGCCACTTTCTGGATGCTGGGTTCGCCGTAAAGTGCAGCGAGCTCGTGGTTCATCCTTCTCCGCCACACACCGTTCTCCTGCACGCCGCCGAAGATCGTCCTTAGCACCCGTCGCTCGAAAACTCCGAGTGCTTGCTGGTCCTCCTCGAGCATCGTCCATGTCTCGTGTCCGTAGAGAACCACCGGTCTTATTAACGTCTTGTACATGGTACATTTGGTGCGGGGGTGAATCTTTTTTGACCGCAGTTTCTTCTGGAGCCCATAGTAGGCACGACTTCCACTGATGATGCGCCTTCGTATTTTACGGCTCACGTTATTGTCAGCCGTTAGCAAGGAACCGAGGTAGACGAATTCTTCTACCACCTCGAAAGTATCCCCGTCTATCGTAACATTGCTGCCAAGGCTTGTCCTGTCTCGCTCAGTCCCACCTACCAGCATGTACTTTGTCTTAGCCGCATTCACCACCAGTCCGACCTTTGCTGCTTCACGTTTCAGGCGGGTGTACTGTTCTGCCACCGTTCCAAATGTTCTAGCAATAATATCCATGTCATCCGCAAAACAGACAAATTGGCTGGATTTTGTGAAGATCGTACCCCGGCTGTTGAGCCCGGCTCGTCGCATAACACCTTCCAGGGCGATGTTGAATAGTAGGCAGGAAAGTCCATCACCTTGTCGAGATTCAAATGAACTGGATAGTTCACCCGAAATCCTTACGCTGTTCTGCACACCGTCCATCGTTGCTCTTATCAGTCTAGTCAGCTTCCCGGGAAAGCTGTTCTCGTCCATAATTTTCCATAGCTCTGTGCGGTCGATACTGTCGTATGCCGCTTTGAAGTCGATGAACAGGTGATGCGTTGGGACCTGGTATTCACGGCATTTCTGGAGGATTTGCCGTACGGTGAAGATCTGGTCCGTTGTCGACCGGCCGTCGATGAAACCGGCTTGGTAACTTCCCACGAACTCATTTACTTTAGGTGAGAGACGACGGAAGATGATCTGGGATAGCACTTTGTAGGCGGCGTTTAAAATGGTGATCGCTCGAAAGTTCTCACACATTAACTTGTCGCCTTTCTTGTGGATGGGACAGATTATCCCTTCCTTCCACTCCTCCGGTAGCTGTTCGGTTTCCCAGATCTTGACTACTAACTGGTGCAGACAGGTGGCCAACTTTTCCGGGCCCATCTTGATGAGTTCTGCTGCGATACCGTCCTTACCAGCCGCTTTGTTGTTTTTGAGCTGGTGGATGGCATCCTTAACTTCCCTCAGCGTGGGAGTTGGTTCGTTCCCGTCCTCTGCTGCACCAACATAGTCATTTTCTCCGCTGCCTTGGTCCTCCGTGCCTACATTCTCTTCGCCATTCAGGTGCTCGTCGAAGTGCTGCTTCCACCTTTCGATCACCTCACGTTTGTCCGTCAGGAGGCTCCCATCCTTATCCCTGCAGATTTCGGCTTGCGGCACGTAGCCTTTGCGGGATGCATTGAGCTTCTGATAGAACTTCCGTGTTTCCTGTGAACGGCACAGCAGTTCCATTTCCTCGCACTCCGCTTCTTCCAGGCAGCGCTTTTTCTCCCGGAAGAGACGGGTCTGCTTCTGTCTGTATCGCTCCACATTCTGTCGGGTTCCATGCTGCAGCATTACCGCCCGCGCAGCATCCTTCTCCTCCAGAACCGCTCTGCACTCCTCGTCGAACCAATCGTTTTGTCGACTCCGTTCTACATACCCGATAGTGCTCTCGGCTGCGTTGTTGATGGCTGCTTTGACTGTACTCCAGCAGTCCTCTAGAGGGGCCACACCGAGCACACCCTCGTCCGGCAACGCTGCCTCGAGATTCTGCGCGTATGCGGTGGCGACATCCGGTTGCTTCAGTCGCTCTAGATCGTACCGGGGCGGCCGCCGGTACTGTACATTGTTAATAACGAAGAGTTTTGGGCGCAGTTTAACCATCACCAGGTAGTGATCAGAGTCGATATTAGCGCCACGATAGGTCCTGACGTCGATAATGTCGGAGAAGTGCCGTCCATCAATCAGAACGTGGTCGATTTGCGATTCCGTTTGTTGTGGTGATCTCCAGGTGTAACGATACGGGAGGCTGTGCTGGAAGAAGGTGCTACGAATGGCCATGTTCTTGGAGGCGGCGAAATCGATGAGGCGTAGGCCATTTTCGTTCGTCAGCTGGTGGGCGCTGAACTTTCCAATTGTCGGTCTGAATTCCTCCTCCTGGCCTACCTGAGTGTTTAGATCCCCTATGATGATCTTGACGTCGTGGTTTGGGCAGCTGTCGTACTCGCGTTCGAGCTGCGCGTAAAATGCGTCTTTGTCATCATCAGTGCTTCCGGAGTGAGGGCTGTGCACGTTTATTATGCTGATGTTGAAGAATCGGCCCTTGATCCTCAACCTGCACATTCTTTCGTCGATCGGCCACCAACCGATCACGCGCCTCTGCATGTCGCCCATCACTATAAAAGCTGTTCCCAGCTCACGTGTGTTGCCGCAACTCTGGTAGATGGTATGATTACCTCTAAACGTTCGCACCATAGATCCTGTCCAACACACCTCCTGCAGCGCTACGATTCCGAACCCGCGGTCCTTCAGTATATCGGCGAGTATGCGGGTGCTCCCGATGAAGTTGAGAGATCTGCAGTTCCACGTACCGAGCTTCCAATCGCAAGTCCCTTTTCGTCGCTGTGGTCGTCGCCATTGGTATCGGTTCGCATTCTTCTCTTGTTGATTTTCCGGTGCTAGTCTTTTTTACGGCTGGCTCGCAGGGCCTGACACCAACCCACTAACCCAGGGAGCTGGGCTTACCTTCCCGGAAGCTACGGGTTCTGCATTGGCATTTCCTCCAACTACAGTGCTAAATAGCTAGGCTCGAGCGCCAGTCTTCGCCGGGGGTGGTGTTTTTAATGGGCGCCCAGGAGATAATATTTTACCTGAGCTTCCACCCCCTTCATATTGTGGTATGAAATTTATTTAAGTTAAAAAAAAAAAAAAACTTTTATTTCTGAGAGGAGGGTGGATGTGTGATAGTGGATCCATACGAATATATGTTGCAGTTAGCGACGTACGGCACATCTTGTGATCTTAGTAGGCATGGCAAATCACGGCCATCCGCGTCGTCGTCACTCTCGTCGCGTAACGTCAAAGTGCGGGGTGCATTCCCACAGCTTCCGCTTGCTCGCAGTCATGCCAAAGCGCACAGGTAGTACCTCGGCTGCAGCACTAGGCTTCGCGACTCAGAATCCCAGAAGCGACTGGTACATACGACGGTGAATGTGAAGAGTTGAAAAACGAGAAGAATGCAGTAGAATGCTGCAACACCGTACGGAGCAGAATAAGGCACGTTATACACAGGTGCGGAACAGGCAGAGATCAGTCTTCCGGAGGCAGAGAGGCAAACAGGAAGAACGAGATCGCGAAGCGATGGAAGAGTTGTACCATGTTGTACCGCGCTAAGGACACACGGAAGTTCTAGGAGAAGCTGAACCGCTTGTGCAGAGGCTTTGTGCCACAAGTCGACATGTGCAGTGTGTGGGATTCCGATAATTATTCCGTAAAGGATTGCCCAACGCTGCCGATACCTACTTGACTCCTCGATGCCGCATGCACGTCTTACCCAGTTGATGGTCCACGGAAGAAAGAGGCCGAGCTAATACTCGTCGCGCACGCGTTAGTGAAACCCATGCTGACTGTGTGCGTGTTACTGGTTAACGTCATTTGACGGCAATCGGAGGGGTATTAGTTACGGCGTTCTCCATCCGATAATAGGGTGTCGCACACAGTGGTAATCACGGGAATCTTCTCATGAGCAGGCGTGAGGTGGTCGAGAGGTGGCGCAAGCACCGAAGGTGGAGCATGATAACAGATCTAGGAGTACGTGCGCAGGACGAAAGATTTCCAGCCCCTTACCTCCAAGAGGTTAAGAAGGACGTGAGCCGGTTGAAAAACAACAAAGCCGCTGGAGCATATCAGCAGAGTTACTAAACACGGTGGAGAAGCACTGGTGAGAGCACTACACTGGGTCATTACCAAGATTTGGAATTAGGAAGTATTACCGGAGGAATGAATGGAAGGTATCGTGTTGCGACAAGTTGCATTGCGGGAACTACCGCGCAATCATACTACTGAGAGCTGCCTACAAGATACTCTCTCAAATCTCATGCCGCCGTCTATGACCGATGGCAAGAGAGTTCGTGGGGCAATATCAGGCTGGATTCGCGACTGAACGCGCTACAACGGATCAGATGTTCGCCATCCGCCAGGTGTTGCAGAAATGCCGCGAATACAACGTGTCCATTAGCGTGGGACACCAAAAGACCTTTTACTCCTGTACACTTTTTGAGTTCCATTTTGGTCCCATATTAACTGTGCAAAATTTCAGCTCGATCGGAGAAACTATATTTTAGCGCCAGCCATTTTAAGTTTTCATACGATTTAATATGGGGAAAATCACTTTTTCAAAGAAAAATCGCCACAGGTTGCCCCTTAACCCCTAAAAATAAATCGATGAATGATTTCTGTTGGAAATTTTACGAGGAACAAACGCTCCGAAGACCGCAAAGCGATCTAAGGCATGTGGAAAAAGTTATTGACTGAAACCCGAATGGCATGCCAACGCTGTTTAACATGTAAGGAATAACAATAAATAATAAAATCTCGTCATTTTATCGATCGGGTGAGGCTTAATAACTTTTTCCACAAACGTCGCATCGGTTTGCGGTCTTCGGAGGTCTGATTCCTAGTGAAGTTTTCTACAGAAATCATTCATCGACTTATTTTTAGGGATCTAGGGGTGACTCGTAGGACAGATATTGGGGCCCACATAGCCGAGGCGGTAAACGCACGGGTATTCAGCATGACCATGCTGAGGGTGACGGGTTCGATTCCCGGTCGGTCCAGGATCTTTTCGTAAAGGAAATTTCCTTGACTTCCTTGGGCATAGAGTATCTTCGTGCCTGCCACACGATATACACATGCAAAATGGTCATTGGCAGAGGAAGCTCTCAGTTAAAAACTGTGGAAGTGCTCATTGAACACTAAGCTGAGAAGCAGGCTTTGTCCCAGTGAGGACGTTACGCAAGAAGAGGAGAGGAGGGTGACTCGTAGAGATTTTTCTTTGCAGAAGTAAAATTTCCCCATAGTAAATCGTATGAAAAACTACAAATAACGGGCGCTAAAATATAGTTTTTTCGATCGATCTGAAATTTTGCACAGTTGATATGGGACCAAAGTGGAACTCAAAAAGTATACAGGAGTTAGAGTTTTTCCATTTTTTGTATTTTCCCATACAAACCGTGTACCAGGCTAGTCCCCATACATCACTTGTTCATCGATTTCAAATTGGCGTATGATACAATCGATCGAGAACAGCTATGGCAGATTATGCATGAATACGGATTCCCGGATAAACTGATACGATTGATCAAGGCGACGATGGATCGAGTGATGTGCGTAGTTCGAGTATCAGGGACACTCTCGAGTCCCTTCGAATCCTGCAGAGGGTTACGGCAAGGTGATGGTCTTTCGTGCTTGCTGTTTAACATTGCTTTAGAGGATGTAATAAGGAGAGCGGGGATAAACACGAGTGGAACGATTTTCACGAAGTCTGTTCAGCTGCTTGGTTTCGCTGATGATATTGATATTATTGCTCGTAAATTTGAGAAGATGGCGGAAACGTACATTCGACTAAAGAGTGAAGCCAGGTGAATCGGATTAGTCATTAATGTGTCGGAGACAAAGTACATGATGGCAAATGGCTCCAGGGAGGAATTACTGCGCTCGCCACCCCGAATTTATATCGACGGTGATGAAATCGAGACGGTTGAAGAATTCGTGTACTTGGGCTCACTGGTGACCGCCGACAACGACATCAGCAGAGAAATTCAAAGACACATTTTGGAAGGAAATCGAGCTTACTTTGGTCTCCGCAGAACTCTACGATCTAATAAAGTTTACCGTAACACGATGTTAACTAGTTTCAAAACGCTGATTAGACCGGTAGTCCTCTACGGACACGAAGCATGTACCCTACGTGCAGAGGACCAACGCTCTTGGAGTCTCGAACGGAAGTTGTTGCGTACCATCTACGGCGGAGTGCAGATGGAAGACGGGACTTGGAGAAGGCGAATGAACAACGAGCTGCATCAGAGAACCACACATCGTCCACACCTCGAAAATCGGAGGCTACGGTGGACGGGTCACGTCATCAGGATATCGTATAGCAACTCGATCAAAATGGTTCTCGAGAGCCATCCAACCGGTACAAGAAATGGTGGTTCGCAGCAAGCTAGGTGAGTGATCAAGTGGAGGACAATTTGCGGATCCTTCGCAGAGTGCGAAACTGGAGACGTTCAGCCATGGAAGACCGAGTAGAATGGGGACAACTGCTATGTACAGCAGAGGTCACTCAGGCCCTAGTCTTACCGGTAAGGTTAGTATGTACTGTTATCAACATAGTTGAGAAGGGAATTTCGTCACCTTATTTGAATCACTCAGTTGTTGCTGGTTCGTGATTTAATTAGCGTACCTTAGTTCATAAACCATAGTCATGGCCATAAACTACAAACCATGCTTGTTGGGAGAGCCCACGGCATGGTACGCCTACAACATCGTGCCGGGTTTCGATTATTTGAGCCGGGCAGCATTAATTAACGGTTGGTAACTGTATAGGTATTTACGACAGCAATTTGGATGAAACGAGGACGATTCTTTTGAATTACAATATACGCGGTTTGGATGCTAAATACATCACTAATGGACGATCCACCAATCGTCCGTTAATCTATTTGTGGCTGGATTTCTCTCCGAATAATTGCAAAATTATTTGTATCACAATTGACTTATTGTAACTATTTATTAACAACACTTCACCATTATTGTGTCACATAATTGAGTTATGGGAAATGATTGATACGTTGCCACAACCGCGTTTAAAAGTATTCCACTCAAATGAGTGTTGTTTGCAGCTGCAGATTCTTTAAGAATATAGTTGTTCAGAAGCAAAACAATCCACAACTTTTTTAGTAATAATTTGTTAGTGTAATTGGTACAGCTGTGGATTTTCAATATCTGATATATATGGATATTGTCCAGTTGGCGTATAGCTCCCGTTCCCAATCGAGCAAAAGGATGTTTTGCATCATAAGCTTCCCAAGATATATCTAATCTGATAGATAAGCTTTCGACTAGACCGCTCTTCTCTTCTGTTTTCCATTTTATACTTCAGCAATTCTTACCGGATAGAAGCCGGACCATAGATTCTCCTAGGTACGAGATGGTGGATTACGTTGTTCCCACATGTGTATAGCTGCAACGCGTGCCAGGGGAAATTCATGGCAAACGATTTGCACCCACCACAAACTGGCAAATGCCGGACGCTACGAGGAAATTGCTTTCTGGATCATAAATATCGAGGCTTCGTGACCGAACAGGTGCGGTGCCTATAGGAACGAGACGAGACTGTAAACTCATATGTATGATAAAGGAAGGATTGCGACGAGAACGCAACTACCTCAGGCATTTGAAAACGGGTCACATGTCATGTTCCCGTACCTATGCTACGGAACTCCGATCTTTATTAACCGCCGCAGAGTGATGAATTTATTACGCAAGTCACATTAGTATTCATTCCAGTAGCGCGACACAGGAGAAAACAACGTGCTAGGTTAGGCTTCATCCGGAGGAAAAAAAACTGACTGAGAGCAACAGCATTTCACATTCGAAACATGTGCCAGCTCGGGGTGGAGTTTCAAGTTTTCGAAGTGAATGTTTTGGGGGTTCTTCTTCTCACTCAAGATTGTGGCAAGGTGCCAAAAAGTCGTATCATCGGACTTCCGTTCTTTTCGGACTTTTTTTCGTCGCTGTTGCTTCCATCTTTGATGATTTTATTGTGTTTATGTTTTGAACAGGGGCGTTCGAAGGCTTGTGTAGGATTATTCCACGAGAAATCCCCTAACGTTAAGCCGAAAAAATGTTAAAATTGCTCGACAAGGATTTTGAAATCATCTCTTCAGCTGTAACGCAATCCTCAAATCGTCTCTGCTTCCAACCTGGAAGTTCCAAGAAATGGATGTGTCATTCATGCTTACATGCGGTTGGCAACTTGCCACATCACAAACATGCCACGTGGCACGCTACAGCCACGGTGTGGATCATCTATATTTAAAAAGTGTCATACCTTGGTATAGCAATATCTAGACTAGCCAGTGTGGGTATGCGGTATGGGATTTTTCGAAGCAATACGAAACGATACGGTATAGGGTAATTCGCCAATTGTTGAACCACAGACAACAGGCGTATCACTTAGAATAAAGTGCGATTCATCGTCACAAAGGCATAATCGACCAATGCTAATTATGCTGCGTTTCACAAACTTACTGAGTAGATGGCGATAGTGAGCAAACGTCAAACAGGAGCAAAAACGAAGCGAGCGCCGCGAGTGAGAGATTTACGAACTTCAAAATATTTGAATTGTCCATTAAAAGGGAAACGATGGGAAGTGGGTAGAGTGAGACGTTTGACTGTCTGAAATTTTCGTATTCACTTGTTTTTTCGTGCATAATTTCGCTGTGGTGGATAAATACCCTGGAACGCCCCTGAAACTCCTTGGAACGCCTATGAAACAACATGGAACGCTTCTGGGACCTGAGAGCCCCTGAAACCCATTGAAAGACCCTGGAACACTCCTGAAAACTCCTGAACGCTTCTGAAACCCCTTGAAAACCTCTGGATCGCCTAAGAAACCCACTGTAACGCCCCTACTTGCGGGGATAGCTAAGTCTTTTAGCACAGGTAAGGCCAGAGGACGGAGTTCCGAACCTGGCCTTAAAAGTAGCTATTGCAGAGGCACCCGAGATGTTCAGGTCTGCTATGCAGAAATGCCTGGACGAGGGAGTTTTCCTAGAAGCTTGGAAGAGGCAGAGCCTGGTACTATTGCCAAACCCGAGCAGAGGAAAATATCAAAATAATAACAACGGAATCACAAAACCTGTTTTTATATCTCGGTTTGTTATTATTAACTTATTAAGTCATCACCGTTCCATAACATGTTCTGCTTGGCAATCTTATTTTGTTATGACCGTGCTCTTGGTATATTTTCTTTAAATTACATTTCAATAACATCTTTTGTTGTAGCACAAGTTCAGTTATTATTGTGTCATTGAGACTGTACAAATATTTGATCATTAATATTACAACATAACTAGCTTTGCAATCAAAATTACACCATTCGAGATTTTCGTTGTTCATTCCGTGAGGAACTGTAATAGAAAATATTATTTTGTCATCAGTTCCTCTTCTTTCTGACATTACGTTTTAACTGTAACAGAGCCAACTTATCAGCCTTTTGTTTTATAAGCACTTTGAAAAGTATACCTGTTTTTGTCCCAGCTTCAGTTAGGTATGAATACGAATATAGAGAGTGTAATAGAGTGTTAGCCATTTTATGAAACATTTTGGATCAACTGGTGGAATTCAAGGACGAGCAACACATTTTCGACTATATGGTAAAAAATAAGTCATCAAGAAGAAGAACTCTATTGATAATTTTTAGACATTTCATATTTATTGATATCACTACATCTCAGCCCACTTAGATTCACTTGGATAAATGTGTCAATCAATGAGGTAATAATGTAAATTAATCTTATAAACAATGAACCACCTAATAAAAGGCTTCAAAACGTCGGTAGTTTTTCATCTTAAGTTGTTTGGAAAATAAACGAAAACTATTGTTTCTCTCTATTTTCGATAATAAATCGCTTGCGACAACAATAGCGTCCCAATTATGAATGAAACAATTAACAATAGATCCTATTGTTGCGTATCCCATTGAATTTATATGGGACTTTGGAGGAGTTCCTATTCGCAACCGAAAAAAAGCAAATTTTGTTTTCAGATTGTTATCAATAACATATGCATATCAAAATTTGTTATTGAAATATTTTAAAAATTCGCTGTTATTAAGTTGTTATTGAAACTAATAAAACATGTTATTAAACAGGTCTTCCAGGAACATTCTTTTGTTATAATTTTTGTTATTTTGCCGCTTATGACAGACAAGTTTATAACAGGATATGTTATGTAAATAACATGAAAACTAGCATGAAAATAACTCTTTCCGTTACTCAGTTATTTTTCCAAAATAACACATTCTATTATGCTGTTGCTATTCCCTTCTGCTCGGGAAGGCGGGGAAACCACCCGGAGACCCGTCTGCAATCTGCATATAGACCAATATGCTTGATTGACACGGCGGGGAAGGTGCTCGAAAACATCATCCTCAATAGAATGTTGAGGTTCACGGAGGGCGAAAATGGTCTTTCGAGCAACCAGTACGGCTTCCAGAAGGGGAGGTACACCGTAGACGCTATCTTGTCGGTTACAAAAACCGCCGAGAAAACACTCGAGCCTAAGAGGAGGGGAATTCGCTTCTGCGCGGTAGAGATTCTGGATGTAAGGAATGCGTTTAACAGCGTCAGCTGGTCTGCTATTGCCGATGCGCTCTTGCGTCTGGGGATACCGGAGTACTTGAACAAGATTCTCGAAAGTTACTTTCAGAATCGCGTACTGTTTACGACACGGAGGTGGGTCGGAAGTGCTTTCACATAACCTCAGGAGTCCCGCAAGGTTCCATCCTGGGTCCGGTGTTATGAAATGTCATGTACGACGAGGTGTTGAGGTTAGAGTACCCAGTGGGAGTGGAGATTGTCGGATTTGCCGACGACATTACGCTCGAAGTCTACGGTGAAACGATCGAGGAGGTGAAGTTGACTACCGACCACTCGATCAAGGTTGTGGAGGCGTGGATGCGGTCCAGGAAACTGGAGCTGGCTCACCACAAGACAGAAGTGACGGTTGTTAACAACCGGAAGTCGGAGCAGCAGACGGAGATCAAGGTAGGAGAGTGCACTATCCTGTCAAAGCGCTCCGTCAAACACTTGGGCGTGATGATCGACGATAAGCTTACCTTCGGTAGCCACGTCGATTATGCCTGTAAAAGAGCCTCCACAGCTATTGCGGCACTGTCCCGGATGATGTCCAATAGCTCTGCAGTGTACGCCAGTAAGCGCAAGCTTCTGGCTAGTGTTGCTACGTCCATACTTAGGTATGGCGGCCCGGCGTGGGGCACCGCGCTAAGTACTGAATGCTACCGACGGAAGCTGGAAAGTACTTACAGGCTTATGTGCCTGAGGGTTGCGAGCGCATACCGTACCGTGTCACACGACGCTCTCTGCGTCATTACTGGTATGGTGCCTATCAGCATTCTTATCAGTGAGGACATGGAGTGCTTCGAAATGCGCGGCACATGAGGCATACGCAGGACTGCCAGGATGGCCTCTATGGTCAAATGGCAGCGCGCGTGGGACAGTTCCACCAAAGGAAGGTGGACCCATAGGTTGATACCGAGGGTAGATAGTTGGATTAATAGGCGCCATGGGGGAGTTACATTCCACCTGACACAGGTCCTTACAGGTCATGGTTGCTTCCGACAGTATCTACACCGTTTCGGGCATGCGGATTCTCCCGAATGCCCAGCGTGCAATGGTTTAGAGGAAACGGCGGAACACGTTTTGTTCGTGTGCCCGCGTTTTCGCACAATGTGTAACCGCATGCTTGCCACATGCGGGGAGGACCCAACTCCGGACAATTTGGTCCAGAGGATGTGTAGGGATGAGGTTAGCTGGAACGCCATTTTCAACGGCTATCACTCATATCGTCTGGGAGCTACAGAGGAGGTGGCGCGTAGACTCGGAGAATAGCTAGTCCAGATGCAGTACAAGAGGTGGTCCAGGGGTTCGAAGTCGGCTTCGTAGGCCATGCTGGTGCCCTGCAGTCGAGATCGACCCTTACAGCGATCCCGGTAGCGGTGCTGTCGTGGCGTCAGTCTACTGGGTTTGATCCGAGCCTGCGGTTGGAAAGGGGTTCCCGGCAAGGGTCGGGGCAGGTGGAGACCCTGCTGTCAGCAACCTTCTGGTGCAGCTGATAGGGCCTGAAGGGTAGTGATACCCTTGGCTTCAGCAGGGCAGATCGGGTTGCACGTGGGCATCAGTTCTTGATGTCTGCAAAGCAGTTGAGCGCGGGCGGGGTTGACCCTGCCCGCCTTCCGAGGACAAAGGGAGTGGCGAGGACCACTCGGGAAACTGGCTAAGCGCCAGCATGCTACCGTGATGGACTCTCCAGAGTGAGTCATCGATGTTCGTTGCTGCTAGGCTACGGCAGCCAACCTTGAGGGTGCGATATGCACTAGCCCCTCTCTGAAGCAATGCCTTCTTGGTGGTTCCGGAGAGACGTAGGGTTTGGCGACCATAGGAATGTGTTTTAGTGGGTCGATGATAGAGTAGTCCTGACTTTTACTATTGTTGTAGAAGACGGCCTAAGCCCCACACTACCCTAACCTTCCTGTTAGGGTGTTTGTTGAGCAGATTATCCCCCTATGGTTTAGAAGAAAAAAAATTAAACACACACACAGACATTACCTCAACTCGTCGAGCTGAGATGATTGGTATATGTGACTTGACCCTCCGGGCATCCTATCAAAAAAATCATTTTTGGAGTGAACATATAGCCTTTCCAGTACACTTAGTGTACGAAAAAGGCAAAAAGGGGAAAAAGTAAGAATTTAACGAAAAGAAACAAAATTCAAAAGGACAAACT